>NW_025726664.1:0-300000 GCF_021461395.2 Schistocerca americana
ATTCCTGTGACACTAGTTATAGATTTCGATGCTTCACTTCAGGTTTACTGTATCCCTCTGACCTTCGTATTGACGATGAAACACAGAAATTGCATCGGAATTCTATACAAAAGGCACAATGCCGACTTAAGTACAAGAAAACTGACTCTTCTTACTGTCTATGTTTTGAACCATTCCTGTGACACTAGTTATAGATTCCGATGCTTCACTTCAGGTTTACTGTATCCCTCTGTTCTTCTTATTGACGATGAAACACAGAAATTGCATCGGAATTCTATACAAAAGGCACAATGCCGACTTAGGTACAAGAAAACTGGCTCTTCTTACTGTCTATGTTTTGAACCATTCCTCTGACACTAGTTAAAGATTCCGATGCTTCATTTCAGGTTTATTGTATCCCTCTGGCCTTCTTATTGATAATGAAACACAGAAATTGCAACGGAATTAAATACAAAAATCACAATGCCGACTTAAGTACAAGAAAACTGAGTCATCTTACTGTCTATGTATTGAACCATTCCTGTGACACTAGTTATAGATTCCGATGCTTCACCTCAGGTTTACTGTATCCCTCTGACCTTCATATTGACGATGAAACACAGAAATTGCATCGTAATTAAATACAAATGGCACAATGCCGACTTAAGTACAAGTAAACTGACTCTTCTTACTGTCTACGTTTGAACCATTCATGTGACACTAGTTATAGATTCCGATGCTTCACCTCAGGTTTACTGTATCCCTCTGACCTTCATATTGACGATGAAACACAGAAATTGCATCGGAATTAAATACAAATGGCACAATGCCGACTTAAGTACAAGAAAACTGACTCTTCTTACTGTCTATGTTTTGAACCATTCCTGTGACATTAGTTATAGATTCCGATGCTCCACTTCAGGTTTACTGTATACCTCTGACCTTCTTATTGACAATGAAACGCAGAAATTTCATCGGAATTAAATAGAAAAGGCACAATGCCAACTTAAGTACAAGAAAACTGACCCTTCTTACTGTCTATGTTTTGAACCATTCCTGTGACACTAGTTATAGATTCCGATGCTTCACATCAGGTTTACTGTATTCCTATGACCTTCTTATTCGCGATGAAACACAGATATTTCATCGGAATTAAATACAAAAGGCACAATGCCGACATAAGTACATGAAAATTGACTCTTCTTACTGTCTTTGTTTTGAACCAATCCTGTGACACTAGTAATAGATTCCGATGCTTCACTTCAGGTTTACTGTATCCCTCTGACCTTATTGTTGACGATGAGACACAGATATTGCATCAGAATTAAATACAAAAGGCACAATCCCGACGTAAGTACAAGAAAACAGACTCTTCTCACTGTCTATGTTTTGAACCATTCCTGTGACACTAGTTATAGATTCCGATGCTTCACTTCAGGTTTACTGTATCCCTCTGACTTTCTTATTGACGATGAAACACAGAAATTGCATCCTAATTAAATGCAATAGGAACAATGCCGACTTAAGTACAAGAAGACTGACTCTTCTTACTGTCTATGTTTTGAACCGTTCCTGTGACACTAGTTATAAATTCCGATGCTTCACTTCAGGTTTACTGTATCCCTCTGACCTTCTTATTGATGATGAAACACAGAAATTCCATCGGAATTAAATAGAAAACGCGCAATGCCGACTTAAGTACAAGAAAACTGACTCTTCTTACTGTCTATGTTTAGAACCATTCCTGTGACTCTAGTTATAGATTCCGATGCTTCACTTCAGGTTTACTGTATCCCTCTGACCTTCTTATTGACGATGAAACACAGAAATTGCATCGGAATTCTATACAAAAGGCACAATGCCGACTTAAGCACAAGAAAACTGACTCTTCTTACTGTCTATGTTTGAACCATTCCTGTGACACTAGTTATAGATTCCGATGCTTCACTTCAGGTTTACTGTATCCCTCTGTTCTTCTTATTGACGATGAAACACAGAATTTGCATCGGCATTCTATACAAAAGGCACAATGCCGACTTAGGTACAAGAAAACTGGCTCTTCTTACCGTCTATGTGTTGAACCATTCCTCTGCCACTAGTTAAAGATTCCGATGCTTCATTTCAGGTTTATTGTATCCCTCTGGCCTTCTTATTGATAATGAAACACAGAAATTGCATCGGAATTAAATACAAAAATCACAATGCCGACTTAAGTACAAGAAAACTGACTCATCTTACAGTCTATGTATTGAACCATTCCTGTGACACTAGTTATAGATTCCGATGCTTCACCTCAGGTTTACTGTATCCCTCTGACCTTCATATTTACGATGAAACACAGAAATTGCATCGGAATTAAATACAAAAGGCACAATGCCGACTTAAGTACAAGTAAACTGACTCTTCTTACTGTCTACGTTTGAACCATTCATGTGACACTAGTCATAGATTCCGATGCTTCACCTCAGGTTTACTGTATCCCTCTGACCTTCATATTGACGATGAAACACAGAAATTGCATCGGAATTAAATACAAATGGCACAATGCCGACTTAAGTACAAGAAAACTGACTCTTCTTACTGTCTATGTTTTGAACCATTCCTGTGACATTAGTTATAGATTCCGATGCTCCACTTCAGGTTTACTGTATCCCTCTGACCTTCTTATTGACAATGAAACGCAGAAATTTCATCGGAATTAAATAGAAAAGGCACAATGCCAACTTAAGTACAAGAAAACTGACCCTTCTTACTGTCTATGTTTTGAACCATTCCTGTGACACTAGTTATAGATTCCGATGCTTCACATCAGGTTTACTGTATTCCTATGACCTTCTTATTCGCGATGAAACACAGAAATTTCATCGGAATTAAATACAAAAGGCACAATGCCGACATAAGTACATGAAAATTGACTCTTCTCACTGTCTATGTTTTGAACCAGTCCTGTGACACTAGTTATAGATTCCGATGCTTCACTTCAGGTTTACTGTATCCCTCTGACTTTCTTATTGACGATGAAACACAGAAATTGCATCGGAATTAAATGCAATAGGAACAATGGCGACTTAAGTACAAGAAGACTGACTCTTCTTACTGTCTATGTTTTGAACCATTCCTCTGACACTAGTTATAGATTCCGATGCTTCACTTCAGGGTTATTGTATCCCTCTGACCTTCTTATTGACAATGAAACACAGAAATTGCATCGGAATTAAATACAAAAATCACAATGCCGACTTAAGTACAAGAAAATTGATTCATCTTACTGTCTATGTTTTGAACCATTCCTGTGACACTAGTTATAGATTCCGATGCTTCACCTCAGGTTTACTGTATCCCTCTGACCGTCATATTGACGATGAAACACCGAAATTGCATCGGAATTAAATAGAATAGGCTCAATGCCGACTTAAGTACAAGAAAACTGACTCTTCTTACTGTCTATGATTTGAACCATTCCTGTGACACTAGTTATAGATTCCGATGCTTCACTTCAGGTTTACTGTATCCCTCTGACCTTCTTATTGACGACGAAACACAGAAATTGCATCGGAATTCAATAGAAAAGGCACAATGCCTACTTAAGTACAAGAAAACTGATTCTTCTTACTGTCTATGTTTTGAACCATTCCTGTGACACTAGTTATAGATTCCGATGCTTCACTTCAGGTTTACTGTATCCCTCCGACCTTCTTATTGACGATGAAACACAGAAATTGCATCGGAATTAAATACAAAGGGCACAATGCCGACCTAAGTACAAGAAAACCGACTCTCCTTACTGTCTATGATTGAACCATTCCTGTGACACTAGTTATAGATTCCGATGATTCACCTCAGGTTTACTGTATCCCTCTGACCTTCTTATTGACGATGAAACACAGAAATTCCATCGGAATTAAATACAAAAGGCACAATGCCGACTTAGGTACAAGAAAACTGACTCTTCTTACTTTCAATGTTTTGAGCCATTCCTGTGACACTAGTTATAGATTTCGATGCTTCACTTCAGGTTTACTGTATCCCTCTGACCTTCTTATTGACAATGAAACACAGAAATTGGATCGGAATTCTATACAAAAGGCACAATGCCGACTTAAGTACAAGAAAACTGACTCTTCTTACTGTATATGTTTTGAACCATTCCTGTGACACTAGTTATAGATTCCGATGCTTCACTTCAGGTTTACTGAATCCCTCTGATCTTCTTATTGACGATGAAACACAGAACTTGCATTGGATTTCTATACAAAAGGCACAATGTCGACTTAGGTACGAGAAAACTGGCTCTTCTTACTGCCTATGATTTGAACCATCCCTGTGACACTAGTTATAGATTCCGATGCTTAACTTCAGGTTTATTGTATCCCTCTGACCTTCTTATTGACAATGAAACACAGATATTGCATCGGAATTAAATACAAAAATCACAACGACGACTTAAGTACAAGAAAACTGACTCATCTTACTGTCTATGTTTTGAACCATTCCTGTGACACTAGTTATAGATTCCGATGCTTCACCTCAGGTTTACTGTATCTTTCTGACCTTCATAATGACGATGAAACACAGAAATTGCATCGGAATTAAATACAAAAGGCACAATGCCGACTTAAGTACAGGAAGACTGACTCTTCTTGCTGTCTATGTTTTGAACCATTCCTCTGACACTAGTTATAGATTGCGATGCTTCACTTCAGGGTTATTGTATCCCTCTGACCTTCTTATTGACAATGAAACACAGAAATTGCATCGTAATTAAATACAAAAATCACAATGGCGACTTAAGTACAAGAAAACTGATTCATCTTACTGTCTATGTTTTGAACCATTCCTGTGACACTAGTTATAGATTCCGATGCTTCACCTCAGGTTTACTGTATCCCTCTGACCATCATATTGACGATGAAACACAGAAATTGCATCGGAATTAAATACAAAAGGCACAATGCCGACTTAAGTACAAGTAAACTGACTCTTCTTACTGTCTATGTTTTGAACCATTCCTGTGACACTAGTTATAGATTCCGATGCTTCACTTCAGGTTTACTGTATCCCTCTGACCTTCTTATTGACGATGAAACACCGAAATTACATCGGAATTAAATAGAATAGGCACAATGCCAACTTAAGTACAAGAAAACTGACTCTTCTTACTGTCTATGATTTGAACCATTCCTGTGACACTAGTTATAGATTCCGATGCTTCACTTCAGGTTTACTGTATCCCTCTGACCTTCTTGTTGACGACGAAACACAGAAATTGCATCGGAATTCAATAGAAAAGGCACAATGCCTACTTAAGTACAAGAAAACTGATTCTTCCTACTGTCTATATTTTGAACCATTCCTGTGACACTAGTTATAGTTTCCGATGCTTCACTTCAGGTTTACTGTATCCCTCCGACCTTCTTATTGACGATGAAACACAGAAATTGCATCGGAATTAAATACAAAGGGCACAATGCCGACCTAAGTACAAGAAAACCGACTCTCCTTACTGTCTATGATTGAACCATTCCTGTGACACTAGTTATAGATTCCGATGATTCACTTCAGGTTTACTGTATCCCTCTGACCTTATTGACGGTGAAACACAGAAATTCCATCGGAATTAAATACAAAAGGCACAATGCCGACTTAGGTACAAGAAAACTGACTCATCTTACTGGCTATGTTTTGAACCATTCCTGTGACACTAGTTATAGATTCCGATGCTTCACCTCAGGTTTACTGTATCTTTCTGACCTTCATATTGACGATGAAACACAGAAATTGCATCGGAATTAAATACAAAAGGCACAATGCCGACTTAAGTACAGGAAGACTGACTCTTCTTACTGTCTATGTTTTGAACCATTCCTGTGACACTAGTTATAGATTCCGATGCTTCACTTCAGGTTTACTGTATCCCTCTGACATTCTTATTGACGATGAAACACAGAAATTGCATCGGAATTAAATACAAAAGGCACAATGCCGAATCAAGTACAAGAAGAGTGGCTGTTCTTACTGTCTATGTTTGAACCATTCCTGTGACACTAGTTATAGATTCCGATGCTTCACTTCAGGTTCACTGTATTACTCTGACCTCCTTGTTGGCGATGAAACACAGAAATTGCATCGGAATTAAATACAAAATGCACTATGCCGACTCAAGTACAAGAAGGCTGGCTCCTCTTACTGTCTATGATTTCAACCATTCCTGTGACACTTGTTATAGATTCCGTTGCTTCTCTTCAGGTTTACTGTATCCCTCTGACATTCTTATTGACGATGAAACACAGAAATAGCATCGGAATTAAATAGAAAAGGCACAAAGCTGACATAAGTACAAGAACACTGACACTTTTTACTGTCTATGTTTTGAACCATTCCTGTGACACTAGTTATAGTTTCCGATGCTTCACTTCAGGTTTACTGTATCCCATTGACCTTCTTATTGACGATGAAACACAGAAAATGCATCGGAATTAAATACAAAAGGCACAATGCCGACTTAAGTACAGGAAGACTGACTCTTCTTACTGTCTATGTTTTGAACCATTCCTCTGACACTAGTTATAGATTCCGATGCTTCACTTCAGGGTTATTGTATCCCTCTGACCTTCTTATTGACAATAGAACACAGAAATTGCATCGGAATGAAATACAAAAATCACAATGCCGACTTAAGTACAAGAAAACTGATTCATCTTACTGTCTATGTTTTGAACCATTCCTGTGACACTAGTTATAGATTCCGATGCTTCACCTCAGGTTTACTGTATCCCTCTGACCATCATATTGACGATGAAACACAGAAATTGCATCGGAATTAAATACAAAAGGCACAATGCCGACTTAAGTACAAGTAAACTGACTCTTCTTACTGTCTATGTTTTGAACCATCCCTGTGACACTAGTTATAGATTCCGATGCTTCACTTCAGGTTTACTGTATCCCTCTGACCTTCTTATTGACGATGAAACACCGAAATTGCATCGGAATTAAATAGAATAGGCACAATGCCGACTTAAGTACAAGAAAACTGACTCTTCTTACTGTCTATGATTTGAACCATTCCTGTGACACTAGTTATAGATTCCGATGCTTCATTTCAGGTTTACTGTATCCCTCTGACCTTCTTGTTGACGACGAAACACAGAAATTGCATCGGAATTCAATAGAAAAGGCACAATGCCTACTTAAGTACAAGAAAACTGATTCTTCTTACTGTCTATGTTTTGAACCATTCCTGTGACACTAGTTATAGATTCCGATGCTTCACTTCAGGTTTACTGTATCCCTCCGACCTTCTTATTGACGATGAAACACAGAAATTGCATCGGAATTAAATACAAAGGGCACAATGCCGACCTAAGTACAAGAAAACCGACTCTCCTTACTGTCTATGATTGAACCATTCCTGTGACACTAGTTATAGATTCCGATGATTCACTTCAGGTTTACTGTATCCCTCTGACCTTCTTATTGACGATGAAACACAGAAATTCCATCGGAATTAAATACAAAAGGCACAATGCCGACTTAGGTACAAGAAAACTGACTCTTATTACTTTCTATGTTTTGAACCATTCCTGTGACACTAGTTATAGATTTCGATGCTTCACTTCAGGTTTACTGTATCCCTCTGACCTTCTTATTGACAATGAAACACAGAAATTGGATCGGAATTCTATACAAAAGGCACAATGCCGACTTAAGTACAAGAAAACTGACTCTTCTTACTGTCTATGTTTTGAACCATTCCTGTGACACTAGTTATAGATTCCGATGCTTCACTTCAGGTTTACTGAATCCCTCTGATCTTCTTATTAACGATGAAACACAGAAATTTGCATCGGAATTCTATACAAAAGGCACAATGTCGACTTAGGTACGAGAAAACTGGCTCTTCTTACTGCCTATGTTTTGAACCATCCCTGTGACACTAGTTATAGATTCCGATGCTTCACTTCAGGTTTATTGTATCCCTCTGACCGTCTTATTGACAATGAAACACAGATATTGCATCGGAATTAAATACAAAAATCACAATGACGACTTAAGTACAAGAAAACTGACTCATCTTACTGTCTATGTTTTGAACCATTCCTGTGACACTAGTTATAGATTCCGATGCTTCACCTCAGGTTTACTGTATCTTTCTGACCTTCATAATGACGATGAAACACAGAAATTGCATCGGAATTAAATACAAAAGGCACTATGCCGACTTAAGTACACGAAGACTGACTCTTCTTACTGTCTATGTTTTGAACCATTCCTGTGACACTAGTTATAGATTCCGATGCTTCACTTCAGGTTTACTGTATCCCTCTGACATTCTTATTGACGATGAAACACAGAAATTGCATCGGAATTAAATACAAAAGGCACAATGCCGAATCAAGTACAAGAAGAGTGGCTCTTCTTACTGTCTATGTTTGAACCATTCCTGTGACACTAGTTATAGATTCCGATGCTTCACTTCAGGTTCACTGTATTACTCTGACCTCCTTGTTGGCGATGAAACACAGAAATTGCATCGGAATTAAATACAAAATGCACTATGCCGACTCAAGTACAAGAAGGCTGGCTCATCTTACTGTCTATGATTTCAACCATTCCTGTGACACTTGTTATAGATTCCGTTGCTTCTCTTCAGGTTTACTGTATCCCTCTGACATTCTTATTGACGATGAAACACAGAAATAGCATCGGAATTAAATAGAAAAGGCACAAAGCTGACATAAGTACAAGAACACTGACTCTTTTTACTGTCTATGTTTTGAACCATTCCTGTGACACTAGTTATAGTTTCCGATGCTTCACTTCAGGTTTACTGTATCCCATTGACCTTCTTATTGACGATGAAACACAGAAATTGCATCGGAATTAAATAGAAAAGGCACAATGCCGACTTAAGTACATAAAAACTGACTCTTCTTACTGTCTATGATTTGAAACATTCCTGTGACACTAGATATAGATTCCGATGCTTCACTTCAGGTTTACTGTATCCCTCTGACGTTCGTATTGACGACGAAACACAGAAATTGCATCTGAATTCAATAGAAAAGGCACAATGCCTACTTATGTACAAGAAAACTGATTCATCTTACTGTCTATGTTTTGAACCACTCCTGTGACACTAGTTATAGATTCCGATGCTTCACTTCGGGTTTACTGTATCCCTCTGACGTTCCTATTGACGATGAAACACAGAAATTGCATCGGAATTAAATAGAAAACGTGCAATGCCGACTTAAGTACAAGAAAACTGGGTCTTCTTACTGTCTATGATTTGAACCATTCCTGTGACACTAGTTATAGATTCCGATGCTTCACTTCAGGGTTATTGTATCCCTCTGACCTTCTTATTGACAATGAAACACAGAAATTGCATCGGAATTAAATACAAAAATCACAATGCCGACTTAAGTACAAGAAAACTGATTCATCTTACTGTCTATGTTTTGAACCATTCCTGTGACACTAGTTATAGATTCCGATGCTTCACCTCAGGTTTACTGTATCCCTCTGACCATCATATTGACGATGAAACACAGAAATTGCATCGGAATTAAATACAAAAGGCACAATGTCGACTTAAGTACAAGTAAACTGACTCTTCTTACTGTCTATGTTTTGAACCATTCCTGTGACACTAGTTATAGATTCCGATGCTTCACTTCAGGTTTACTGTATCCCTCTGTCCTTCTTATTGACGATGAAACACCGAAATTGCATCGGAATTAAATAGAATAGGCACAATGCCGACTTAAGTACAAGAAAACTGACTCTTCTTACTGTCTATGATTTGAACCATTCCTGTGACACTAGTTATTGATTCCGATGCTTCCCTTCAGGTTTACTGTATCCCTCTGACCTTCTTATTGACGCCGAAACACAGAAATTGCATCGGAATTCAATCGAAAAGGCACAATGCCTACTTAAGTACAAGAAAACTGATTCTTCTTACTGTCTATGTTTTGAACCATTCCTGTGACACTAGTTATAGATTCCGATGCTTCACTTCAGGTTTACTGTATCCCTCCGACCTTCTTATTGGCGATGAAACACAGAAATTGCATCGGAATTAAATACAAAGGGCACAATGCCGACCTAAGTACAAGAAAACCGACTCTTCTTACTGTCTATGATTGAACCATTCCTGTGACACTAGTTATAGATTCCGATGATTCACTTCAGGTTTACTGTATCCCTCTGACCTTCTTATTGACGATGAAACACAGAAATTCCATCGGAATTAAATACAAAAGGCACAATGCCGACTTAGGTACAAGAAAACTGACTCTTCTTACTTTCTATGTTTTGAACCATTCCTGTGACACTAGTTATAGATTTCAATGCTTCACTTCAGGTTTACTGTATCCCTCTGAGCTTCTTATTGACAATGAAACACAGAAATTGGATCGGAATTCTATACAAAAGGCACAATGCCGACTTAAGTACAAGAAAACTGACTCTTCTTACTGTCTATGTTTTGAACCATTCCTGTGACACTAGTTATAGATTCCGATGCTTCACATCAGGTTTACTGAATCCCTCTGATCTTCTTGTTGACGATGAAACACAGAAATTGCGTCGGAATTCTATACAAAAGGCACATGGTCGACTTAGGTACGAGAAAACAGGCTCTTCTTACTGCCTATGTTTTGAACCATCCCTGTGACACTAGTTATAGATTCCGATGCTTCACTTCAGGTTTATTGTATCCCTCTGACCTTCTTATTGACAATGAAACACAGATATTGCATCGGAATTAAATACAAAAATCACAATGACGACTTAAGTACAAGAAAACTGACTCATCTTACTGTCTATGTTTTGAACCATTCCTGTGACACTAGTTATAGATTCCGATGCTTCACCTCAGGTTTGCTGTATCCCTCTGACCTTCATAATGACGATGAAACACAGAAATTGCATCGGAATTAAATACAAAAGGCACAATGCCGACTTAAGTACAGGAAGACTGACTCTTCTTACTGTCTATGTTTTGAACCATTCCTGTGACACTAGTTATAGATTCCGATGCTTCACTTCAGGTTTACTGTATCCCTCTGACCTTCTTATTGACGATGAAACACAGAAATTGCATCGGAATTAAATACAAAAGGCACAATGCCGAATCAAGTACAAGAAGAGTGGCTCTTCTTACTGTCTATGTTTGAACCATTCCTGTGACACTAGTTATAGATTCCGATGCTTCACTTCAGGTTCACTGTATTACTCTGACCTCCTTGTTGGCGATGAAACACAGAAATTGCATCGGAATTAAATACAAAATGCACTGTGCCGACTCAAGTACAAGAAGGCTGGCTCATCTTACCGTCTATGATTTCAACCATTCCTGTGACACTAGTTATAGATTCCGTTGCTTCTCTTCAGGTTTACTGTATCCCTCTGACATTCTTATTGACGATGAAACACAGAAATAGCATCGGAATTAAATAGAAAAGGCACAATGCCGACATAAGTACAAGAACACTGACTCTTTTTACTGTCTGTGTTTTGAACCATTCCTGTGACACTAGTTATAGTTTCCGATGCTTCACTTCAGGTTTACTGTATCCCTCTGACCTTCTTATTGACGATGAAACACAGAAATTGCAATGGAATTCAATACAAAGGGACAATGCCGACTTAAGTACAAGAACACTGACTCCTGTTACTGTCTATGTTTTGAACCATTCCTGTGTCACTAGTTATAGGTTCCAATGTTTCACTTCAGGTTTACTGTATCCCTCTGACCTTCTTATTGACGATGAAACACAGAAATTGCATCGGAATTAAATAGAAAAGCCACAATGCCGACTTAAGTACAAGAAAACGGACTCTTCTTACTGTCTATGTTTTGAACCATTCCTGTGACACTAGTTATAGATTCCGATGCTTCACTTCAGGTTTACTGTATCCCTCTGACCTTCTTATTGACGATGAAACACAGAAATTTCATCGTAATTAAGTACAAAAATCACAATGCCGACTTAAGTAAAAGAAAACCGACTCTTCTTACTGTCTATGTTTTGAACCATTCCTGTGACACTAGTTATAGATTCCGATGCGTCACTTCAGGTTTACTGTATCCCTCGGACTTTCTTATTGACGATGAAACACATAAATTGCATCGGAATTAAATACAATATGCACAATGTCGACTTAAGTACAAGAAGACTGACTCTTCTTACTGTCTATGTTTTGAACCATTCCTGTGACACTAGTTATAGATTCCGATGCTTCACTTCAGATTTACTGTTGCCCTCTGACCTTCTTATTGACGGTGAAACACAGAAATTGCATCGGAATTAAATTCAAAAGGCACAATGCCGACTCAAGTACAAGTGGAGTGGCTCTTCTTACTCTCTATGTTTTGAACCATTCCTGTGACACTAGTTATGGATTACGATGCTTCACTTCAGGTTCACTGTATCCCTCCGACCTCCTTATTGACGATAAAACACAGAAATTGCATCGGAATTAAATACAAACGACACAATGCCGTCATAAATAAAAGGAAACTGACTCTTCTTACTGTCTAAGTTCTGAACCATTCCTGTGACACTAGTTATAGATTCCGATGCTCCACTTCAGGTTTACTGTATCCCTCTGACCTTCTTATTGACGATGAAACACAGAAATTCCATCGGAATTAAATACAAAAGGCACAATGCCGACTTAAGTACAAGTAAACAGACACTTCTTACTGTCTATGTTTTGAACCATTCCTGTGACACTAGTTATAGATTCCGATGCTTCACTTCAGGTTTACTGTATCCCTCTGACCTTCTTATTGACGATGAAACACAGAAATTTCATAGTAATTAAGTACAAAAATCACAATGCCGACTTAAGTAAAAGAAAACCGACTCTTCTTACTGTCTATGTTTTGAACCATTCCTGTGACACTAGTTATAGATTCCGATGCGTCACTTCAGGTTTACTGTATCCCTCGGACTTTCTTATTGACGATGAAACACATAAATTGCATCGGAATTAAATACAATATGCACAATGTCGACTTAAGTACAAGAAGACTGACTCTTCTTACTGTCTATGTTTTGAACCATTCCTGTGACACTAGTTATAGATTCCGATGCTTCACTTCAGGTTTACTGTTGCCCTCTGACCTTCTTATTGACGGTGAAACACAGAAATTGCATCGGAATTAAATTCAAAAGGCACAATGCCGACTCAGGTACAAGTGGAGTGGCTCTTCTTACTCTCTATGTTTTGAACCATTCCTGTGACACTAGTTATGGATTACGATGCTTCACTTCACGTTCACTGTATCCCTCTGACCTCCTTATTGACGATGAAACACAGAAATTGCATCGGAATTAAATACAAACGACACAATGCCGACTCAAGTACAAGAAGGCTGTCTCATTTTACTGTCTATGTTTTGAACCATTCCTGTGACACTAGTTATAGATTCCGTTGCTTCACTTCCGGTTTACTGTATCCCTCCGACCTTCTTATTGACGATGAAACACAGAAATTGCATCGGAATTAAATAGAAAAGGCACAATGCTGACTTAAGTACAAGAAAACTGACTCTTCTTACTGTCCATGCTTTGAACCATTCCTGTGACACTAGTTATGGATTCCGATGCATCACTTCAGGTTTACTGTATCCCTTGGACCTTCTTATTGACGATGAAACACAGAAAATGCACCGGAATTAAATAGAAAAGGCACAATGCCGACTTAAGTACAAAAAAACAGACTCTTCTTACTGTCTATGTTTTGAACCATTCCTGTGACATTAGTTACGGATTCTGATGCTTCATCTCAGCTTTACTGTATCCCTCTGACCGTCTTATTGACGATGAAACACAGAAATTGCATCGGAATTAAAAATACAAAGGCCACAATGCCGTCATAAATACAAGGAAACTGACTCTTCTTACTGTCTAAGTTCTGAACCATTCCTGTGACAATAGTTATAGATTCCGATGCTTCACTTCAGGTTTACTGTATCCCTCTGACCTTCTTATTGACGATGAAACACAGATATTGCATCGGAATTAAATACAAAAGGCACAATGCCGACTTAAGTACAAGTAAACAGACACTTCTTACTGTCTATGCTTTGAACCATTCCTGTGAGACTAGTTACAGATTCCGATGCTTCACTTCAGGATTACTATATCCCTCTGACCTTCTTATTGACGATGAAACACAGAAATTGCATCGGAATTAAATACAAAAGGCTCAATGCCGACTTAAGTACGTGAAGACTGACTCTTCTTAGTGTCTATGTTTTGAACCTTTCCTGTGACACTAGTTATGGATTCCGATACTTCACCTCAAGTTTAGTGTATCCCTCTGACCTTCTTATTGACGATGAAACACAGAAATTGCATCGGAATTACATACAAAAGGCACAATGCCGAATTAGGTACAAGTAAACTGACTCTTCTTACTGTGTATGTTTTGAACCAGGGCGCTGATGACCTCGATGTTGAGCGCCCATAAACCCCAACACACATGTTTTGAACCATTCCTTTGACACTAGTTATAGATTCCGATGCTTCACTTCAGGTTTACTGTATCCCTCTGACCTTCTTATTGACGATGAAACACAGAAATTGCATCGGAATTAAATACAAAAGGCACAATGCCGACTTAAATACAAGAACGCTGA
Organism: Schistocerca americana; assembly: GCF_021461395.2. Lineage (NCBI taxonomy): Eukaryota > Metazoa > Arthropoda > Insecta > Orthoptera > Acrididae > Schistocerca > Schistocerca americana. The sequence goes on from NW_025726664.1 coordinate 14,642, forward strand.
CTTATCTTACTGTCTATGTTTTGAATCATTCCTGTGACACTAGTTATAGATTCCGATGCTTCACTTCAGGTTTACTGTATCCCTCTGACCTTCTTATTGACGATGAAACACAGAAATTGCATCGGAATTAAATACAAAAGGCACAATGCCGACTTAAGCACAAGTAAACTGACTCTTCTTACTGTCTACGTCTTCAACGTTCCCGTGGGACCGGTTTTAGATACCGGTGGTTCACTTCAGGTTTACTGTATCCCTTGGACCTTCTTATTGACGACGAAACACAGAAATTGCATCGGAATTAAATACAAAAGGCAGAATGCCGACTTAAGCACAAGTAAACTGACTCTTCTTACTGTCTATGTTTTGAACCATTTCTTTGACACTAGTTACAGATTCCGATGCTTCACTTCAGGATTACTGTTTCCCTCTGACCTTCTTATTGACGATGAATTGCATCGGAATTAAATACAATAGGCACAACGCCGACCTAAGTACAAGAAAACTGCCTCTTCTTACCGTCTATATTTTCAACCATTCCTGTGACACTGGGTATAGATTCCGATGCTTCACTTCAGGTTTACTGTATCCCTCTGACCTCCTTATTGACGATGAAACACAGAAATAGCATTGGAATTAAATGCAATAAGCACAATGCCGACTTAAGTACATGAAGACTGACTCTTCTTACCGTCTATGCTTTGAACCATTCCTGTGACACTAGTTATAGATTCCGATGCTTCACTTCAGGTTTACTGTATCCCTCTGACCTTCTTATTGACGACGAAACACAGGAATTTCATCGGAATTAATAACAAAATCCACAATGTTGACTTAAGTACAAGAAAACTGACTCTTCTTACAGTCTATGCTTTGAACCATTCCTGTGACACTAGTCATAGATTCCGATGCTTCACTTCAGGTTTACTGTATCCCTCCGACCTCCTTATTGACGATGAAACACAGAAATTTCACCGGAATTAAATGCAAAAGACACAATGCCGACTTGAGTACAAGAAAACTGACTCTTCCTACTGTCTATATTTTGAATTATTCCTGAGACACTAGTTATAGATTCCGATGCTTCACTTCAGGTTTACTGTATCCCTCTGACCTTCTTATTGACGATGAAACACAGAAATTGCATCGGAATTAAATACAAAAGGCACAACGCCGACTTAAGTACAAGAAATCTGAATCTTCTTACTGTCTATGTTTTGAACCATTCCTGTGACACTAGTTACGGATTCCGATGCTTCACTTCTGGTTTACTGTATCCCTCTGACCTTCTTATTGACGATTAAACACTGAAATTGCATCGGAATTCAATACAATAGGCACAATGCCGACTTAAGTACAAGAAAACTGACTCTTCTTACTGTCTATGTTTTGAACCATTCCTGTGACACTAGTTATAGATTCCGATGCTTCACATCAGGTTTACTGTATCCCTCTGACATTCTTATTGACGATGAAACACAGAAATTGCATCGGAATTAAATACAAAAGGCACAATGCCAATTTAAGTACAAGTAAACTGACTCTTCTTACTGTCTATGTTTTGAACCATTCCTGTGACACTAGTTATGGATTCCGATGCCTCACTTCAAGATTATTGTATCCCTCTGACCTTCTTATTCACGATGAAATACAGAAAGTGTATCGGAATTCAATACAAAAGGCACAATGCCGACTCAAGTACAAGAAGACTGGCTCTTCTTACTGTCTACGACTTTAACCTTTCCTGTGAGACCGGTTTTAGATTCCGATGCTTCACTTCAGGATTACTGTATAACTTGGACCTTCTTATTGACGACGACACACAGAAATTGCATCGGAATTAAATACAATATTCACAATGCCGACCTAAGTACAAGAAAACTGACTCTTCTTACCGTCTATTTTTTGAACCATTCCTGTGATACTGGTTATAGATTCCGATGCTTCACTCCAGGTTTACTGTATCCCTCTGACCTTCTTATTGACGATGAAACACAGAAATAGCATCGGAATTAAATACAAAAGGCACAATGCCGACTTAAGTAAAAGAAATCTGACATTTCTCACTGTATATGTTTTGAACCATTCCTGTGACACTAGTTATAGATTCGAATGCTTCACTTCAGGTTTACTGTATCCCTCTGACCTTCTTATTGACGATGAAACACAGAAACTGTATCGGAATTAAATACAAAAGGCACAATGCCGACTTAAGGACAAGAAAACTGACTGTTCTTACAGTCTATGATTTGAACCTTTCCTGTGACACTCGTTATAGATTCCGATACTTCACTTCAGGATTACTGTATCCCTCTGACCTTCTTATTGACGATGAAACACAGAAATTGCATCGGAATTCAATATAAAAGCCACAATGCCGACTCAAGTACAAGAAGACTGGCTACGTTTTGAACCTTTCCTGTGAGACCGGTTTTAGATTCCGATGCTTCACTTCAGGTTTACTGTATCCCTTGGATCTTCGTATTGACGACGAAACACAGAAATTGCATCGAAATTAAATACAAAAGGCAAAATGCCGACTTAAGTACAAGAAAACTGGCTCTTCTCACTGTCTATCTTTTGAACCATTCCTGTGACACTAGTTCTAGATTCCGATGCTTCGCTTCAGGTTTACTGTATCCCTCTGACCTTCGTGCTGATGATGAAACACAGAAATTGCATCGGAATTAAATACAAAAATCACAATGCCGACTTAAGTACTAGAAAACTGACTCTTCTTACTGTCTATGTTTTGAACCATTCCTGTGACACTAGTTATGAATTCCGATGCTTCACTTCAGGTTTACTGTATCCCTCTAACCTTCTTATTGACGATGGAACACAGAAATTGCATCGGAATTCAATACAAAAGGCACAATGCCGACTCAAGTACAAGAAGACTGGCTCTGCTTACTGTCTACGTCCTGAACCTTCCCGTGGGACCGGTTTTAGATTCCGATTGTTCACCTCAGGTTTACTGTATCCCTTGGACCTTCTTATTGACGACGAAACACTGAAATTGCATCGGAATTAAATACAAAAGGCACAATGCCGACCTAAGTACAAGAAAAATGACTCTTCTTACTGTCTATGTTTTGAACCGATTCAGTGACACTGGTTATAGATTCCGATGCTTCACTTCAGGTTTACTGTATCCCTCTGACCTTCTTATTGACGATGAAACACAGAAATTGTGTCGGAATTAAATACAAAAGGCACAATGCCGACTTAAGTAAAAGAAAACTGACACTTCTTACTGTCTATGTTTTGAACCATTCCTGTGACAATAGTTATAGCTTCCGATGCTTCACCTAAGGTTTTTCTGTATCCCTCTGACCATCTTATTGACGATGAAACACAGAAATTGCATCGGAATTAAATACAAAAGGCAGAATGCCGACTTAAGCACAAGTAAACTGACTCTTCTTACTGCCTATGTTATGAACCATTCCTGTGACACTAGTTACAGATTCCGATGCTTCACTTCAGGATTACTGTTTCCCTCTGACCTTCTTATTGACGATGAAACATAGAAATTGCATCGGAATTAAATACAAAAGGCACAATGCCGACTTAAGTACAGGAAGACTAGCTCTTCTTGTTGTCTATGTTTTGAACCTTTCCTGTGACACTAGTTATAGATTCCGAAGCTTCACTTCAGGTTTACAGTATCCCTCTGACCTTCTTATTGACGATGAAACACAGAAATTGCATCGGAATTATATACAAAAGGCACAATGCCGACTTAAGTACAAGAAAACTGACTCTTCTTACGGTCTATGTTTTGAACCATTCCTGTGACACTAGTTATAGATTCCGATGCTTCACATCAGGTTTACTGTATCCCTCTGACCTTCTTATTGACGATGAAACACAGAAATTGGATCGGAATCAAATACATAAGGCACAAGGCCAACTTAAATACAAGTAAAATGACTCTTCCTACTGTCTATGTTTTGAACCATTCCTGTGACACTAGTTTCGGATTCCGATGCTTCACCTCTAGTTTAGTGTATCCCTCTGACCTTCGTATTGACGATGAAACACAGAGATTGCATCAGAATTAAATAAAAAATCACAATGCCGAATTAAGTACAAGTAAACTGACTCTTCTTCCTGAGTATGTTTTGAACCATTTATGTGACACTAGTTATAGATTCCGATGCTTCACTTCAGGTTTACTGTGTGCCTCTGACCTTCTTGTTGACGATGAAACACAGGAATTTCATCGGAATTAATAACAAAATGCACAATGATGACTTAAGTTTAAGAAAACTGACTCTTCTTACTGTCTATGCTTTGAACCATTCCTATGACACTAGTCATAGATTCCGTTGCTTCACTTCAGGTTTACTGTATCCCTCCGACCTTCTTACTGACGATGAAACACAGAAATTTCATCGGAATTAAATGCAAAAGGCACATTGCCGACTTAAGTACAAGAAAACCGACTCTTCTTACTGTCTATATTTTGAATTATTCCTGTGACACTAGTTATAGATTCCGATGCTTCACTTCAGGTTTACTGTATCCCTCTGACCTTCTTATTGACGATGAAACACGGAAATTGCGTCGGAATTAAATACAAAAGGCACAATGCCGACTTAAGTACAAGAAAACTGAATCTTCTTACTGTCTATGTTTTGAACCATTCCTGTGACTCTAGTTATGGATTCCGATGCTTCACTTCTGGTTTACTGTATCCCTCTGACCTTCTTATTGACGATGAAACACTGAAATTGCATCGGAATTCAATACAATAGGCTTAATGCCGGCTTAAGTACAAGAAAACTGACTCTTCTTACTGTCTATGTTTGAACCATTCCTGTGACACTAGTTATAGATTCCGATGTTTCACATCAGGTTTACTGTATCCCTCTGAAATTCTTATTGACGATGAAACACAGAAATTGCATCGGAATTAAATACAAAAGGCACAATGCCAACTTAAGTACAAGTAAACTGACTCTTCTTACTGTCTATGTTTTGAACCATTCCTGTGACACGAGTTATGGATTCCGATGCCTCACTTCAGGTTTACTGTATCCCTCCCACCTTCTTATTGACGATGAAACAAAGAAATTGCATCGGAATTCAATACAAAAGGCACAATGTCGACTCAAGTACAGGAAGACTGGCTCTTCTTACTGTCTACGTCTTGAACCTTTCCTCTGAGACCGGTTTTAGACTCCGATGCTTCACTTCAGGATTACTGTATCCCTTGGACCTTCTTATTGACGACGACACACAGAAATTGCATCGGAATTAAATACAATAGGCACAACGCCGACCTAAGTACAAGAAAACTGCCTCTTCTTACCGTCTATATTTTCAACCATTCCTGTGACACTGGGTATAGATTCCGATGCTTCACTTCAGGTTTACTGTATCCCTCTGACCATCTTATTGACGATGAAACACAGAAATAGCATTGGAATTAAATGCAATAAGCACAATGCCGACTTAAGTACATGAAGACTGACTCTTCTTACCGTCTATGCTTTGAACCATTCCTGTGACACTAGTTATAGATTCCGATGCTTCACTTCAGGTTTACTGTATCCCTCTGACCTTCTTATTGACGACGAAACACAGAAATTGCAACGGAATTAAATACAAAAATCACAGTGTTGACGTAAGTACAAGAAAACTGACTCTTCTTACTGTCTATGTTTTGAACCATTCCTGTGACACTAGTTATAGATTCCGATGCTTCACTTCAGGTTTACTGTATCCCTCTGACCTTCTTATTGACGATGTTACACTGAAATTGCATCGGAATTAAATACAAAAGGCACAATGCCGACTTAAGTACAAGTAAACTGACTCTTCTTACTGTCTATGATTTGAACCATTCCTGTGACACTAGTTACAGATTCCTATGCTTCAGTTCAGGATAACTGTATCCCTCTGACCTTCTTATTGACGATGAAACACAGAAATTGCATCGAAACTAAATACAAAAGGCACAATGCCGACTTAAGTAAAAGAAAACTGATCCTTCTTACTGTCTATGTTTTGAACCATTCCTGTGACACTAGTGATAGATTCCGATGCTTCACTTCAGGTTTACTGTATCCCTCTGACCTTCTTATTGACGATGAAACAGAGAAACTGTATCGGAATTAAATACAAAAGGCACAATGCCGACATAAGTACAAGAAAACTGACTCTTCTTACAGTCTATGGGTTGAACCATTCCTGTGACACTCGTTATAGATTCCGACACTTCACTTCAGGGTTACTGTATCCCTCTGACACTCTTATTGACGATGAAACACAGAGATTGCATCGGAATTCAATAGAAAAAGTACAATGCCGACTCAAGTACAAGAAGACTGGCTCTTCTTACTGTCTACGTTTTGAACCTTTCCTGTGAGACCGGTTTTAGATTCCGATGCTTCACTTCAGGTTTACTGTATCCCTTGGATCTTCTTATTGACGACGAAACACAGAAATTGCATCGGAATTAAAAACAAAAGGTAAAATGCCGACTTAAGTACAAGAAAACTGACTTTTCCTACTGTCTATCTTTTGAACCATTCCTGTGACACTAGTTATAGATTCCGATGCTTCACTTCAGGTTTACTGTATCCCTCTGACCTTCTTGTTGATGATGAAACGCAGAAATTGCATCGGAATTAAATACAAAAGGCACAATGCCGACTTAAGTACAAGAAAACTGACTCTTCTTACTGTCTGTGTTTTGAACCAATCCTGTGACACTAGTTATAGATTCCGATGCTTCACTTCAGGTTTACTGTATCCCTCTGACCTTCTTGATGACGATGAAACACAGAAATTGCATCGGAATTAAATACAAAAATCACAATGCCGACTTAAGTACAAGAAAACTGACTCTTCTTACTGTCTATGCTTTGAACCATTCCCGTGACACTAGTTATAGATTCTGATGCTTCACTTCAGGTTTACTGTATCCCTCTGACTTTCTTATTGACGATGAAACACAGAAATTGCATCGGAATTAAATACAAAAGGCACAATGCCGACTTAAGTACAAGAAAACTGACTCTTCTTACGGTCTATGTTTTGAACCATTCCTGTGACACTAGTTATAGATTCCGATGCTTCACATCAGGTTTACTGTATCCCTCTGACCTTCTTATTGACGATGAAACACAGAAATTGGATCGGAATCAAATACATAAGGCACAAGGCCAACTTAAATACAAGTAAAATGACTCTTCCTACTGTCTATGTTTTGAACCATTCCTGTGACACTAGTTTCGGATTCCGATGCTTCACCTCTAGTTTAGTGTATCCCTCTGACCTTCGTATTGACGATGAAACACAGAGATTGCATCAGAATTAAATAAAAAATCACAATGCCGAATTAAGTACAAGTAAACTGACTCTTCTTCCTGAGTATGTTTTGAACCATTTATGTGACACTAGTTATAGATTCCGATGCTTCACTTCAGGTTTACTGTGTGCCTCTGACCTTCTTGTTGACGATGAAACACAGGAATTTCATCGGAATTAATAACAAAATGCACAATGATGACTTAAGTTTAAGAAAACTGACTCTTCTTACTGTCTATGCTTTGAACCATTCCTATGACACTAGTCATAGATTCCGTTGCTTCACTTCAGGTTTACTGTATCCCTCCGACCTTCTTACTGACGATGAAACACAGAAATTTCATCGGAATTAAATGCAAAAGGCACATTGCCGACTTAAGTACAAGAAAACCGACTCTTCTTACTGTCTATATTTTGAATTATTCCTGTGACACTAGTTATAGATTCCGATGCTTCACTTCAGGTTTACTGTATCCCTCTGACCTTCTTATTGACGATGAAACACGGAAATTGCGTCGGAATTAAATACAAAAGGCACAATGCCGACTTAAGTACAAGAAAACTGAATCTTCTTACTGTCTATGTTTTGAACCATTCCTGTGACTCTAGTTATGGATTCCGATGCTTCACTTCTGGTTTACTGTATCCCTCTGACCTTCTTATTGACGATGAAACACTGAAATTGCATCGGAATTCAATACAATAGGCTTAATGCCGGCTTAAGTACAAGAAAACTGACTCTTCTTACTGTCTATGTTTGAACCATTCCTGTGACACTAGTTATAGATTCCGATGTTTCACATCAGGTTTACTGTATCCCTCTGAAATTCTTATTGACGATGAAACACAGAAATTGCATCGGAATTAAATACAAAAGGCACAATGCCAACTTAAGTACAAGTAAACTGACTCTTCTTACTGTCTATGTTTTGAACCATTCCTGTGACACGAGTTATGGATTCCGATGCCTCACTTCAGGTTTACTGTATCCCTCCCACCTTCTTATTGACGATGAAACAAAGAAATTGCATCGGAATTCAATACAAAAGGCACAATGTCGACTCAAGTACAGGAAGACTGGCTCTTCTTACTGTCTACGTCTTGAACCTTTCCTCTGAGACCGGTTTTAGACTCCGATGCTTCACTTCAGGATTACTGTATCCCTTGGACCTTCTTATTGACGACGACACACAGAAATTGCATCGGAATTAAATACAATAGGCACAACGCCGACCTAAGTACAAGAAAACTGCCTCTTCTTACCGTCTATATTTTCAACCATTCCTGTGACACTGGGTATAGATTCCGATGCTTCACTTCAGGTTTACTGTATCCCTCTGACCATCTTATTGACGATGAAACACAGAAATAGCATTGGAATTAAATGCAATAAGCACAATGCCGACTTAAGTACATGAAGACTGACTCTTCTTACCGTCTATGCTTTGAACCATTCCTGTGACACTAGTTATAGATTCCGATGCTTCACTTCAGGTTTACTGTATCCCTCTGACCTTCTTATTGACGACGAAACACAGAAATTGCAACGGAATTAAATACAAAAATCACAGTGTTGACGTAAGTACAAGAAAACTGACTCTTCTTACTGTCTATGTTTTGAACCATTCCTGTGACACTAGTTATAGATTCCGATGCTTCACTTCAGGTTTACTGTATCCCTCTGACCTTCTTATTGACGATGTTACACTGAAATTGCATCGGAATTAAATACAAAAGGCACAATGCCGACTTAAGTACAAGTAAACTGACTCTTCTTACTGTCTATGATTTGAACCATTCCTGTGACACTAGTTACAGATTCCTATGCTTCAGTTCAGGATAACTGTATCCCTCTGACCTTCTTATTGACGATGAAACACAGAAATTGCATCGAAACTAAATACAAAAGGCACAATGCCGACTTAAGTAAAAGAAAACTGATCCTTCTTACTGTCTATGTTTTGAACCATTCCTGTGACACTAGTGATAGATTCCGATGCTTCACTTCAGGTTTACTGTATCCCTCTGACCTTCTTATTGACGATGAAACAGAGAAACTGCATCGGAATTAAATACAAAAGGCACAATGCCGACATAAGTACAAGAAAACTGACTCTTCTTACAGTCTATGGGTTGAACCATTCCTGTGACACTCGTTATAGATTCCGACACTTCACTTCAGGGTTACTGTATCCCTCTGACACTCTTATTGACGATGAAACACAGAGATTGCATCGGAATTCAATAGAAAAAGTACAATGCCGACTCAAGTACAAGAAGACTGGCTCTTCTTACTGTCTACGTTTTGAACCTTTCCTGTGAGACCGGTTTTAGATTCCGATGCTTCACTTCAGGTTTACTGTATCCCTTGGATCTTCTTATTGACGACGAAACACAGAAATTGCATCGGAATTAAAAACAAAAGGTAAAATGCCGACTTAAGTACAAGAAAACTGACTTTTCCTACTGTCTATCTTTTGAACCATTCCTGTGACACTAGTTATAGATTCCGATGCTTCACTTCAGGTTTACTGTATCCCTCTGACCTTCTTGTTGATGATGAAACGCAGAAATTGCATCGGAATTAAATACAAAAGGCACAATGCCGACTTAAGTACAAGAAAACTGACTCTTCTTACTGTCTGTGTTTTGAACCAATCCTGTGACACTAGTTATAGATTCCGATGCTTCACTTCAGGTTTACTGTATCCCTCTGACCTTCTTGATGACGATGAAACACAGAAATTGCATCGGAATTAAATACAAAAATCACAATGCCGACTTAAGTACAAGAAAACTGACTCTTCTTACTGTCTATGCTTTGAACCATTCCCGTGACACTAGTTATAGATTCTGATGCTTCACTTCAGGTTTACTGTATCCCTCTGACTTTCTTATTGACGATGAAACACAGAAATTGCATCGGAATTAAATACAAAAGGCACAATGCCGACTTAAGGACAAGAAAACTGACTGTTCTTACAGTCTATGATTTGAACCTTTCCTGTGACACTCGTTATAGATTCCGATACTTCACTTCAGGTTTACTGTATCCCTCTGACCTTCTTATTGACGATGAAACACAGAAATTGCATCGGAATTCAATATAAAATCCACAATGCCGACTCAAGTACAAGAAGACTGGCTACGTTTTGAACCTTTCCTGTGAGACCGGTTTTAGATTCCGATGCTTCACTTCAGGTTTACTGTATCCCTTGGATCTTCGTATTGACGACGAAACACAGAAATTGCATCGAAATTAAATACAAAAGGCAAAATGCCGACTTAAGTACAAGAAAACTGACTCTTCTTACTGTCTATCTTTTGAACCATTCCTGTGACACTAGTTCTAGATTCCGATGCTTCGCTTCAGGTTTACTGTATCCCTCTGACCTTCGTGCTGATGATGAAACACAGAAATTGCATCGGAATTAAATACAAAAGGCACAATGCCGACTCAAGTACAAGAGGACTGGCTCTGCTTACTGTCTACGTCCTGAACCTTCCCGTGGGACCGGTTTTAGATTCCGATTGTTCACCTCAGGTTTACTGTATCCCTTGGACCTTCTTATTGACGACGAAACACTGAAATTGCATCGGAATTAAATACAAAAGGCACAATGCCGACCTAAGTACAAGAAAAATGACTCTTCTTACTGTCTATGTTTTGAACCGATTCAGTGACACTGGTTATAGATTCCGATGCTTCACTTCAGGTTTACTGTATCCCTCTGACCTTCTTATTGACGATGAAACACAGAAATTGCGTCGGAATTAAATACAAAAGGCACAATGCCGACTTAAGTAAAAGAAAACTGACACTTCTTACTGTCTATGTTTTGAACCATTCCTGTGACAATAGTTATAGCTTCCGATGCTTCACCTAAGGTTTTTCTGTATCCCTCTGACCATCTTATTGACGATGAAACACAGAAATTGCATCGGAATTAAATACAAAAGGCAGAATGCCGACTTAAGCACAAGTAAACTGACTCTTCTTACTGCCTATGTTATGAACCATTCCTGTGACACTAGTTACAGATTCCGATGCTTCACTTCAGGATTACTGTTTCCCTCTGACCTTCTTATTGACGATGAAACATAGAAATTGCATCGGAATTAAATACAAAAGGCACAATGCCGACTTAAGTACAGGAAGACTAGCTCTTCTTGTTGTCTATGTTTTGAACCTTTCCTGTGACACTTATTATAGATTCCGAAGCTTCACTTCAGGTTTACAGTATCCCTCTGACCTTCTTATTGACGATGAAACACAGAAATTGCAACGGAATTATATACAAAAGGCACAATGCCGACTTAAGTACAAGAAAACTGACTCTTCTTACGGTCTATGTTTTGAACCATTCCTGTGACACTAGTTATAGATTCCGATGCTTCACATCAGGTTTACTGTATCCCTCTGACCTTCTTATTGACGATGAAACACAGAAATTGCATCGGAATCAAATACATAAGGCACAAGGCCAACTTAAATACAAGTAAAATGACTCTTCCTACTGTCTATGTTTTGAACCATTCCTGTGACACTAGTTTCGGATTCCGATGCTTCACTTCAAGTTTAGTGTATCCCTCTGACCTTCGTACTGACGATGAAACACAGAGATTGCATCAGAATTAAGTAAAAAAGGCACAATGCCGAATTAAGTACAAGTAAACTGACTCTTCTTCCTGAGTATGTTTTGAACCATTTATGTGACACTAGTTATAGATTCCGATGCTTCACTTCAGGTTTACTGTGTGCCTCTGACCTTCTTGTTGACGATGAAACACAGGAATTTCATCGGAATTAATAACAAAATGCACAATGATGACTTAAGTACAAGAAAACTGACTCTTCTTACTGTCTATGCTTTGAACCATTCCTATGACACTAGTCATAGATTCCGTTGCTTCACTTCAGGTTTACTGTATCCCTCCGACCTTCTTACTGACGATGAAACACAGAAATTTCATCGGAATTAAATGCAAAAGGTACATTGCCGACTTAAGTACAAGAAAACCGACTCTTCTTACTGTATATATTTTGAATTATTCCTGTGACACTAGTTATAGATTCCGATGCTTCACTTCAGGTTTACTGTATCCCTCTGACCTTCTTATTGACGATGAAACACGGAAATTGCGTCGGAATTAAATACAAAAGGCACAATGCCGACTTAAGTACAAGAAAACTGAATCTTCTTACTGTCTATGTTTTGAACCATTCCTGTGACTCTAGTTATGGATTCCGATGCTTCACTTCTGGTTTACTGTATCCCTCTGACCTTCTTATTGACGATGAAACACTGAAATTGCATCGGAATTCAATACAATAGGCACAATGCCGACTTAAGTACAAGAAAACTGACTCTTCTTACTGTCTATGTTTGAACCATTCCTGTGACACTAGTTATAGATTCCGATGTTTCACATCAGGCTTACTGTATCCCTCTGAAATTCTTATTGACAATGAAACACAGAAATTGCATCGGAATTAAATACAAAAGGCACAATGCCAACTTAAGTACAAGTAAACTGACTCCTCTTACTGTGTATGTTTTGAACCATTTCTAAGACACTAGTTATAGATTCCGATGCTTCACTTCAGGTTTACTGTATCCCTCCCACCTTCTTATTGACGATGAAACAAAGAAATTGCATCGGAATGCAATACAAAAGGCACAATGTCGACTGAAGTACAGGAAGACTGGCTCTTCTTACTGTCTACGTCTTGAACCTTTCCTGTGAGACCGGTTTTAGACTCCGATGCTTCACTTCAGGATTACTGTATCCCTTGGACCTTCTTATTGACGACGACACACAGAAATTGCATCGGAATTAAATACAATAGGCACAACGCCGACCTAAGTACAAGAAAACTGACTCTTCTTACCGTCTATATTTTCAACCATTCCTGTGACACTGGGTATAGATTCCGATGCTTCACTTCAGGTTTACTGTATCCCTCTGACCTTCTTATTGACGATGAAACACAGAAATAGCATTGGAATTAAATACAAATGGCACAATGCCGACTTAAGTAAAAGAACTCTGACCCTTCTTACTGTCTATGTCTTGAACCATTCCTGTGACACTAGTTATATATTCCGATGCTTCACTTCAGGTTTACTGTATCCCTCTGACCTACTTGTTGACGATGAAACTCAGAAATTGCATCGGAATTAAATACAAAAATCACAATGCCGACTTTAGTACAAGAAAACTGACTCTTCTTACTGTCTATGTTTTGAACCATTCCTGTGACACTAGTTATAGATTCTGATGCTTCACTTCAGGTTTACTGTATCCCTCTGACTTTCTTATTGACGATGAAACACAGAAATTGCATCGGAATTAAATGCAATAGGCACAATGCCGACTTAAGTACATGAAGACTGACTCTTCTTACCGTCTATGCTTTGAACCATTCCTGTGACACTAGTTATAGATTCCGATGCTTCACTTCAGGTTTACTGTATCCCTCTGACCTTCTTATTGACGACGAAACACAGAAATTGCAACGGAATTAAATACAAAAATCACAATGTTGACGTAAGTACAAGAAAACTGACTCTTCTTACTGTCTATGTTTTGAACCATTCCTGTGACACTAGTTATAGATTCCGATGCTTCACTTCAGGTTTACTGTATCCCTCTGACCTTCTTATTGACGATGTTACACTGAAATTGCATCGGAATTAAATACAAAAGGCACAATGCCGACTTAAGTACAAGTAAACTGACTCTTCTTACTGTCTATGATTTGACCCATTCCTGTGACACTAGTTACAGATTCCTATGCTTCAGTTCAGGATTACTGTATCCCTCTGACCTTCTTATTGACGATGAAACACAGAAATTGCATCGAAACTAAATACAAAAGGCACAATGCCGACTTAAGTAAAAGAAAACTGATCCTTCTTACTGTCTATGTTTTGAACCATTCCTGTGACACTAGTGATAGATTCCGATGCTTCACTTCAGGTTTACTGTATCACTCTGACCTTCTTATTGACGATGAAACACAGAAACTGTATCGGAATTAAATACAAAAGGCACAATGCCGACTTAAGTACAAGAAAACTGACTCTTCTTACAGTCTATGGGTTGAACCATTCCTGTGACACTCGTTATAGATTCCGACACTTCACTTCAGGGTTACTGTAGCCCTCTGACATTCTTATTGACGATGAAACAGAGATTGCATCGGAATTCAATAGAAAAAGTACAATGCCGACTCAAGTACAAGAAGACTGGCTCTTCTTACTGTCTACGTTTTGAACCTTTCCTGTGAGACCGGTTTTAGATTCCGATGCTTCACTTCAGGTTTACTGTATCCCTTGGATCTTCTTATTGACGACGAAACACAGAAATTGCATCGGAATTAAAAACAAAAGGTAAAATGCCGACTTAAGTACAAGAAAACTGACTTTTCTTACTGTCTATCTTTTGAACCATTCCTGTGACACTAGTTATAGATTCCGATGCTTCACTTCAGGTTTACTGTATCCCTCTGACCTTCTTGTTGATGATGAAACGCAGAAATTGCATCGGAATTAAATACAAAAGGCACAATGCCGACTTAAGTACAAGAAAACTGACTCTTCTTACTGTCTGTGTTTTGAACCAATCCTGTGACACTAGTTATAGATTCCGATGCTTCACTTCAGGTTTACTGTATCCCTCTGACCTTCTTGATGACGATGAAACACAGAAATTGCATCGGAATTAAATACAAAAATCACAATGCCGACTTAAGTACAAGAAAACTGACTCTTCTTACTGTCTATGCTTTGAACCATTCCCGTGACACTAGTTATAGATTCTGATGCTTCACTTCAGGTTTACTGTATCCCTCTGACTTTCTTATTGACGATGAAACACAGAAATTGCATCGGAATTAAATGCAATAGGCACAATGCCGACTTAAGTACATGAAGACTGAGTCTTCCTTCTGTCTATGTTTTGAACCATTCCTGTGACACTAGTTATAGATTCCGATGCTTCACTTCAGGTTTACTGTATCCCTCTGACCTTCTTATTGACGATGGAACACAGAAATTGCAACTGAATTAAATACTAAAATCACAATGTTGACGTAAGTACAAGAAAACTGACTCTTCTTACTGTCTATGTTTTGAACCATCCCTGTGACACTAGTTATAGATTCCGATGCTTCACTTAAGGTTTTTCTGTATCCCTCTGACTTTCTTATTGACGATGTAACACAGAAATTGCATCGGAATTAAATACAAAAGGCACAATGCCAACTTAAGTACAAGTAAACTGACTCTTCTTACTGTCTATGTTTTGAACCATTCCTGTGACACTAGTTACAAAAATCCTATGCTTCACTTCGTGATTACTGTATCTCCCTGACCTTCTTATTGACGATGAAACACAGAAATTGCATCGGAATTAAATACAAAAGGCACAATGCCGACTTATGTACAAGAAGACTGACTCTACTTACCGTCTATGTTTTGAACCTTTCCTGTGACAGTAGTTATAGATTCCGATGCTTCACTTCAGGTTTACTGTATCCCTTTGAACTTCTTATTGACGATGAAACACAGAAATTGCATCGGAATTAAATACAAAAGTCACAATGCCGACTTAAGTACAAGAAAACTGACTCTTCTTATGGTCTATGTTTATAACCATTCCTGTGACACTAGTTATAGATTTCGATGCTTCACATCAGGTTTACTGTATCCCTCTGACCTTCTTATTGACGATGAAACACAGAAATTGCATCGGAATTAAATACAAATGGCACAATGCCAACTTAAGTACAAGTAAACTGACTCTTCCAACTGTCTATGTTTTGAACCATTCCTGTGACACCAATTATGGATTTCGATGCTTCACTTCAAGTTTAGTGTATCCCTCTGACCTTCTTATTGACGATGAAACACAGAAATTGCATCGCAATTAAATACAAAAGGCACAATGCCGAATTAAGTACAAGTGAACTGACTCTTCTTACTGTCTGTGTTTTGAACCAATCCTGTGACACTAGTTATAGATTCCGATGCTTCACTTCAAGTTTACTGTATCCCTCTGACCTTCTTGATGACGATGAAACACAGAAATTGCATCGGAATTAAATACAAAAGGCACAATGCCGAATTAAGTACAAGAAAACTGACTCTTCTTACTGACTATGTTTGAACCATTCCTGTGACACTAGTCATAGATTCCGATGCTTCACTTCAGGTTTACTGTATCCCTCTGACCTTCCTATTGACGATGAAACACAGAAATTGCATCGGAATTAAATACAAAAGGCACAATGGCGACTTAAGTAAAAGAAAACTGACTCTTCTTACTGTCTATGTTTTGAACCATTCCTGTGACACTAGTTATAGATTCCGATGCTTCACTTCAGGTTTACTGTTTCCCTCTGATCTTCTTATTGACGATGAAACACAGAAATTGTATCGGAATTAAATACAAAAGGCAAAATGCCAACTTAAGTACAAGAAAACCGACTCTTCTTACTGTCTATGATTTGAACCATTCCTGTGACAATAGTTATAGATTCCGATACTTCACTTCAGGTTTACTGTATCCCTCTGACCTTCTTATTGACGATGAAACACAGAAATTGCATCGGAATTCAATAGAAAAGGCACAATGCCGACTCAAGTACAAGAAGACTGGCTCTTCTTACTGTCTACGTTTTGAACCTTTCCTGTGAGACCGGTTTTGGATTCCGATCCATCACTTCAGGTTTACTGTATCCCTTGGACCTTCTTATTGACGACGAAACACAGAAATTGCATCGGAATTAAATACAAAAGGCAAAATGCCGACCTAAGTTCAAGAAAACTGACTCTTCTTACTGTCTATCTTTTGAATCATTCCTGTGACACTAGTTATAGATTCCGATGCTTCACTACAGGTTTACTGTATCCCTCTGACCTTCTTATTGACGATGAAACACATAAATTGCATCAGAATTAAATACAAAATTCACAATGCCGACTTAAGTACAAGAACACTGACTCTTCTTACGGCCTATGTTTTGAACCATTCCTGTGACACTAGTTACAGATTCAGATGCTTCACTTCATGTTTACTGTATAACTCTGACTTTCTTATTGACGATGAAACACAGAAATTGCATCGGAATTAAATGCAATAGGCAAAATGCCGACTTAAGTACGAGAACACTGACTCTTCTTACTGTCTATGTTTTGAACCATTCCTGTGACACTAGTTTTAGATTGGGATGCTTCTTTTCAGGTTTACTGTGTCCCTCTTACCTTCTTATTGACGATGAAACAGAGAAATTGCATCGGAATTAAATACAAAAGGCACAATGCCGTCTCAAGTACAAGAATACTGGCTCTTCCTACTGTCTATGTTTTGAACCATTCCTGTGACACTAGTAATAGATTCCCATGCTTCACTTCAGGTTCACTGTATCACTCTGACCTTCTTATTGACGATGAAACACAGAAATTGCATCGGAAATTAATACGATAGGCACAATGCCGACTTAAGTGAAGGAAGTCTGACACTTCTTACTGACTATGTTTTGAACCATTCCTGTGACACTAGTTATAGATTCCGATGCTTCACTTCAGGTTTACTGTATCCCTCTGACCTTCTTATTGACAATGAAACACAGAAATTGCATCGGAATTAAATACAAAAGGCACAAAGCCGACTTAAGTACAAGAAAACTGACTCTTCTTAGTGTCTATGTTTTGAACCATTCCTGTGACACTAGTTATAGTTTCCGATGCTTCACTTCAGGTTTACTGTATCCCTCTGACCTTGTTATTGACGATGAAACATAGAAATAGCATCGGAATTCATTAGATAAGGCACAATGCCGAATCAAGTACAAGAAAACTGGGTCTTCTTACTGTCTACGTTTTGAACCTTTCCTGTGAGACCGGTTTTAGATTCCAATGCTTCACTTCAGGTTTACTGTATCCCTTGGACCTTCTTATTGACGACGAAACACAGAAATTGCATCGGATTTAAATACATAGGCACAATGCCGACCTACATACAAGAGAACTGACACTTTTTACTGTCTATGTTTTGAACCATTCCTGTGCCACTAGTTATAGATTCGATGCTTCACTTCCGGTTTACTGTATCCCTCCGACCTTCTTATTGACGACGAAACACAGAAATCGCATCGAAATTAAATACAAAAGGCACAATGCCGACTTAAGTACAAGAAAACTGACTCATCTTACTGTCTATGTTTTGAACCATTCTTGTGACATTAGTTATAGATTCCGATATCTTCTCTTCAGGATTACTGCATCCCTCTGACCTTCTTATTGACGATGAAACACAGAAATTGCATCGGAATTATATACAAAAGGCACAATGCCGACTTAAGTACAAGAAAACTGACTCTTCCTACTGTCTATGTTTTGAACCATTCCTGTGACACTAGTTATAGATTCCGATGCTTCACTTCAGGTTTACTGTATCCCTCTGACCTTCGTATTGGCGATATAACACAGAAATTGCATCGGAATTAAATACAAATGGCAGAATGCCGACTTAAGTACAACAAAACTGACTCTTCTTACTGTCTATGTTTTGAACCATTCCTGTGGCACTGGTTAGAGATTCCGATGCTTCACTTCAGGTTTACTGTATCCCTCTGACCTTCTTATTGACGATGAAACACAGATATTGCATCGGAATTAAATACAAAAGGCACAATGCCGACTTAAGTAAAAGAAAACTGACTCTTCTTACTGTCTATGTTTTGAACCATTCCTGTGACACTAGTTATAGATTCCGATGCTTCACTTCAGGTTTACTGTATCCCTCTGACCTTCTTATTGACGATGAAACACAGAAATTGTATCGGAATTAAATACAAAAGGCACAATGCCAACTTAAGTACAAGAAAACAGACTCTTCTTACTGTCTATGATTTGAACCATTCCTGTGACACTAGTTACAGATTCCGATACTTCACTTCAGGTTTACTGTATCCCTCTGACCTTCTTATTGACGATGAAACACAGAAATTGCATCGGAATTCAATAGAAAAGGCACAATGCCGACTCAAGTACAAGAAGACTGGCTCTTCTTACTGTCTACGTTTTGAAGCTTTCCTGTGAGACCGGTTTTGGATTCCGATCCTTCACTTCAGGTTTACTGTATCCCTTGGACCTTCTTATTGACGACGAAACACAGAAATTGCATCGGAATTCAATACAAAAGCCAAAATGCCGACCTAAGTTCAAGAAAACTGACTCCTCTTACTGTCTATCTTTGGAATCATTCCTGTGACACTAGTTATAGATTCCGATGCTTCACTACACGTTTACTGTATCCCTCTGACCTTCTTATTGACGATGAAACACAGAAATTGCATCATAATTAAATACAAAATTCACAATGCCGACTTAAGTACAAGAACACTGACTCTTCATACTGTCTATGTTTTGAACCATTCCTGTGACACTAGTTATAGATTCAGATGCTTCACTTCATGTTTACTGTATAACTCTGACTTTCTTATTGACGATGAAACACAGAAATTGCATCGGAATTAAATGCAATAGGCACAATGCCGACTTAAGTACGAAAAGACTGACTCCTCTTACTGTCTATGTTTTGAACCATTCCTGTGACACTAGTTTTAGATTGGGATGCTTCATTTCAGGTTTACTGTATCCCTCTTACCTTCTTATTGACGATGAAACACAGAAATTGCATCGGAATTAAATACAAAAGGCACAATGCCGACTTATGTACAAGATGACTGCATCTTCGTACTGTTTATGTTTTGAACCATTCCTGTGACACTAGTTTTAGATTCCGATGCTTCACTATAGACTTACTGTATCCCTCTGACGTTCTTATTGACGATAAAACACAGAAATTGCATCGGAGTTAAATACAAAACGCACAATGCCGTCTCAAGTACAAGAATACTGGCTCTTCCTACTGTCTATGTTTTGAACCATTCCTGTGACACTAGTAATAGATTCCCATGCTTCACTGCAGGTTCACTGTATCTCTCTGACCTACTTATTGACGATGAAACACAGAAATTGCATCGGAATTAAACACAAAAGGCACAATGCCGACTCAAGTACAAGAAGGCTGGCTCATCATACTGTCTATGATTTGAACCATTCCTGTGACACTAGTTATTGATTCCGTTGCTTCACTTCAGGTTTACTGTATCCCTCTGACCCTATTATTGACGATGAAACTCAGAAATTGCATCGGAATTAAATAGAAAAGGCACAATTCCGACTTAAGAATAAGAAAACTGACTCTTCTTAGAGTCTATGTTTTGAACCATTCCGGTACCACTAGTTATAGATTCCGATGCTTCACTTCAGGTTTACTGTATCCCTCTGACTTTCTTATTGACGATGAAACACAGAAATTGCATCGGAAATTAATACGATAGGCACAATGCCGACTTAAGTAAAAGAAGTCTGACACTTCTTACTGTCTATGTTTTGAACCATTCCTGTGACACTAGTTATAGATTCCGATGCTTCACTTTAGGTTTACTGTATCCCTCTGACCTTCTTATTGACAATGAAACACAGAAATTGCATCGGAATTAAATACAAAAGGCACAAAGCCGACTTAAGTACAAGAAAACTGACTCTTCTTAGTGTCTATGTTTTGAACCATTCCTGTGACACTAGTAATAGTTTCCGATGCTTCACTTCAGGTTTACTGTATCCCTCTGACCTTGTTATTGACGATGAAACACAGAAATAGCATCGGAATTCAATAGATAAGGCACAATGCCGACTCAAGTACAAGAAGACTGGCTCTTCTTACTGGCCACGTTTTGAACCTTTCCTGTGAGACCGGTTTTAGATTCCAATGCTTCACTTCAGGTTTACTGTATCCCTTGGACCTTCTTATTGACGACGAAACACAGAAACTGCATCGGATTTAAATACATAGGCACAATGCCGACCTACGTACAAGAGAACTGACTCTTCTTAATGTCTATGCTTTGAACCATTCCTGTGCCACTAGT
The DNA here is from genome assembly GCF_021461395.2 of Schistocerca americana. Classification (NCBI taxonomy): domain Eukaryota; kingdom Metazoa; phylum Arthropoda; class Insecta; order Orthoptera; family Acrididae; genus Schistocerca; species Schistocerca americana. The sequence continues at coordinate 35,970 of NW_025726664.1, forward strand.
TATAGGTTCCGATGCTTCACTTCAGGTTTACTGTATCCCTCCGACCTTCTTATTGACGACGAAACACAGAAATCGCATCGGAATTAAATACAAAAGGCACAATGCCGACTTAAGTACAAGAAAACTGACTCATCTTACTGTCTATGATTTGAACCATTCTTGTGACATTAGTTATAGATTCCGATGCTTCTCTTCAGGATTACTGCATCCCTCTGACCTTCTTATTGTCGATGAAACACAGAAATTGCATCGGAATTATATACAAAAGGCACAATGCCGACTTAAGTACAAGAAAACTGACTCTTCCTACTGTCTATGTTTTGAACCATTCCTATGACACTAGTTATAGTTTCCGATGCTACACTTCGGGTTTACTGTATCCCTCTGACCTTCTTATTGACGATGAAACACAGAAATTGCATTGTAATTAAATACAAAAGGCACAATGCCGACTTATGTACAAGATGACTGCATCTTCGTACTGTTTATGTTTTGAACCATTCCTGTGACACTAGTTTTAGATTCCGATGCTTCACTATAGACTTACTGTATCCCTCTGACGTTCTTATTGACGATAAAACACAGAAATTGCATCGGAGTTAAATACAAAACGCACAATGCCGACTCAAGTACAAGAAGACTAGCTCTTGTTACTGTCTATGTTTGAAACACTCCTGTGACACTAGTTACAGTTTCCAATGCTTCACTCCAGGTTTACTGTATCCCTCTGACCTTCTTATTGACGATGAAACACAGAAATTGCATCGGAATTAAATACAAAAGGCACAATGCCGACTTATGAACAAGGAAACTCTACTCTTCTTACTGTCTATGTTTTGAACCACTGCTGTGACACTAGTTATAGAATCCCATACTTCACTTCAGGTTTACTGTATCCCTCTGACCATCTTATTGACGATGAAACACAGAAATTGCATCGGAATTAAATAGAAAAGGCACAATGCCGACTTAAGTACAAGAAAACTGACTCTTCTTACTGTCTATGATTTGAACCATTTCTGTGACACTAGTTATAGATTCCGAAGCTTCACTTCAGGTTTGCTATATCCCTCTGACCTCCTTATTGACGATGAAACACAGAAATTGCATCGGAATTAAATAGAAAAGGCACAATGCCGACTTAAGTACAAGAAAACTGACTCTTCCTACTGTCTATGATTTGAATTATTCCTGTGACACTAGTTATAGGTTCCGATGGTTCACTTCAGGTTTACTGTATCCCTCTGACATTCGTACTGACGATGAAACACAGAATTTGAATCAAAAAGAAATAGAAAAGGCACAATGCCGACTCAAGTACAAGAAAACTGACTCTTCTTACTGACTATGTTTTAAACCATTCCTGTGACACTAGTTACAGATTCCGATGCTTCACTTCAGGTTTACTGTATCCCTCTGACCTCCGTATTGACGATAAAACACAGAAATTGCATCGGAATTTAATACAAATGGCACAAAGCCGACTTAAGTACAAGAAAACTGACTCTTCTTACTGTTTATGTTTTGAACCATTTCTGTGACACTAGTTACAGATTCCGATGCTTCACTTCAGGTTTGCTGTATCCATCTGACCTTCTTATTGACGATGAAACACAGAAATTGCATCGGAAATAAACCTAAAAGGCACAATGCCGACTCAAGTACAAGAGAGCTGGCTCTTTTTACTGTCTATGTTTTGAACCATTCCTGTGACACTAGTTATAGATTCCGATGCTTCACTTCAGGTTTACTGTATCCCTCTGACCTTCGTATTGACGATGGAACACAGAAATTGCATCGTATTTAAATAGAAAAGGCACAATGCCGACTTAAGTACAAGAAAACTGACTCTTCTTACTGTCTATGATTTGAACCATTCCTGTGGCACTAGTTATAGATTCCGATACTTCACTTCAGGTTTACTGTATCCCTTTGTCCTTCTTATTGACGATGAAACACAGAAATTGTATCGGAATTAAATACAAAAGACACAATGCCAACTTAAGTACAAGAAAACCGACTCTTCTTACTGTCTATGATTTGAACCGTTCCTGTGACACTAGTTATAGATTCCGATACTTCACTTCAGGTTTACTGTATCCCTCTGACTTTCTTATTGACGATTAAACACAGAAATTGCATCGGAATTCAATAGAAAAGGCACAATGCCGACTCAAGTACAAGAAGACGGGCTCTTCTTACTGTCTACGTTTTGAACCTTTCCTGTGAGACCGGTTTTGGATTCCGATCCATCACTTCAGGTTTACTGTATCCCGTGGACCTTCTTATTCACGACGAAACACAGAAATTGCATCGGAATTAAATACAAAAGGCAAAATGCCGACCTAAGTTCAAGAAAACTGACTCTTATTACTGTCTATCTTTTGAATCATTCCTGTGACACTTGTTATAGATTCCGATGCTTCACTACAGGTTTACTGTATCCCTCTGACCTTCTTATTGACGATGAAACACAGAAATTGCATCAGAATTAAATACAAAATTCACAATGCCGACTTAAGTACAAGAACACTGACTCTTCTTACTGTCTATGTTTTGAACCATTCCTGTGACACTAGTTATAGATTCAGATGCTTCACTTCATGTTTACTGTATAACTCTGACTTTCTTATTGACGATGAAACACAGAAATTGCATCGGAATTAAATGCAATAGGCACAATGCCGACTTAAGTACAAGAATACTGGCTCTTCCTACTGTCTATGTTTTGAACCATTCCTGTGACACTAGTTATAGATTCCGATGCTTCACTTCAGGTTTACTGTATCCCTCTGACCTTCTTATTGACAATGAAACACAGAAATTGCATCGGAATTAAATACAAAAGGCACAAAGCCGACTTAAGTACAAGAAAACTGACTCTTCTTAGTGTCTATGTTTTGAACCATTCCTGTGACACTAGTTATAGTTTCCGATGCTTCACTTCTGGTTTACTGTATCCCTCTGACCATGTTATTGACGATGAAACACAGAAATAGCATCGGAATTCATTAGATAAGGCACAATGCCGACTCAAGTACAAGAAGACTGGGTCTTCTTACTGTCTACGTTTTGAACCTTTCCTGTGAGATCGGTTTTAGATTCCAATGCTTCACTTCCGGTTTACTGTATCCCTCCGACCTTCTTATTGACGACGAAACACAGAAATCGCATCGGAATTAAATAGAAAAGGCACAATGCCGACTTAAGTACAAGAAAACTGACTCATCTTACTGTCTATGTTTTGAACCATTCTTGTGACATTAGTTATAGATTCCGATGCTTCTCTTCAGGATTACTGCATCCCTCTGACCTTCTTATTGACGATGAAACACAGAAATTGCATCGGAATTATATACAAAAGGCACAATGCCGACTTAAGTACAAGAAAACTGACTCTTCCTACTGTCTATGTTTTGAACCATTCCTGTGACACTAGTTATAGTTTCCGATGCTACACTTCGGGTTTACTGTATCCCTCTGACCTTCTTATTGACGATGAAACACAGAAATTGCATCGTAATTAAACACAAAAAGCACAATGCCGACTTATGTACAAGAAGACTGATTCTTCTTACTGTCTATGTTTTGAACCATTCCTGTGACACTAGTTATAGATTCCGATGCTTCACTTCAGGTTTACTGTATCCCTCTGACCTTCTTATTGACGATGAAACACAGAAATTGCATCGGAATTAAATACAAATGGCACAATGCCGACTAAAGTACAACAAAACTGACTCTTCTTACTGTCTATGTTTTGAACCATTCCTGTGGCACTGGTTAGAGATTCCGATGCTTCACTTCAAGTTTACTGTATCCCTCTGATCTTCTTATTGACGATGAAACACAGAAATTGCATCGGAATTAAATACAAAAGGCACAATGCCGACTTAAGTAAAAGAAAACTGACTCTTCTTACTGTCTATGATTTGAACCATTCCTGTGACACTAGTTATAGATTCCGATGCTTCCCTTCAGGTTTACTGTATCCCTCTGGCCTTCTTATTGACGATGAAACACAGAAATTGTATCGGAATTAGATACAAAAGACACAATGCCAACTTAAGTACAAGAAAACCGACTCTTCTTACTGTCTATGATTTGAACCATTCCTGTGACACTAGTTATAGATTCCGATACTTCACTTCAGGTTTACTGTATCCCTCTGACCTTCTTATTGACGATGAAACACAGAAATTGCATCGGAATTCAATAGAAAAGGCACAATGCCGACTCAAGTACAAGAAGACTGGCTCTTCTTACTGTCTACGATTTGAACCTTTCCTGTGAGACCGGTTTTGGATTCCGATCCATCACTTCAGGTTTACTGTATCCCGTGGACCCTCTTATTCACGACGAAACACAGAAATTGCATCGGAATTAAATACAAAAGGCAAAATGCCGACCGAAGTTCAAGAAAACAGACTCTTATTACTGTCTATCTTTTGAATCATTCCTGTGACACTTGTTATAGATTCCGATGCTTCACTACAGGTTTACTGTATCCCTCTGACCTTCTTATTGACGATGAAACACAGAAATTGCATCAGAATTAAATACAAAATTCACAATGCCGACTTAAGTACAAGAACACTGACTCGTCTTACTGTCTATGTTTTGAACCATTCCTGTGACACTAGTTATAGATTCCGATGCTTCACTTCAGGTTTACTGTATCCCTCTGACCTTCTTATTGACAATGAAACACAGAAATTGCATCGGAATTAAATACAAAAGGCACAAAGCCGACTTAAGTACAAGAAAACTGACTCTTCTTAGTGTCTATGTTTTGAACCATTCCTGTGACACTAGTTATAGTTTCCGATGCTTCACTTCAGGTTTACTGTATCCCTCTGACCATGTTATTGACGATGAAACACAGAAATAGCAACGGAATTCATTAGATAAGGCACAATGCCGACTCAAGTACAAGAAGACTGGGTCTTCTTACTGTCTACGTTTTGAACCTTTCCTGTGAGATCGGTTTTAGATTCCAATGCTTCACTTCCGGTTTACTGTATCCCTCCGACCTTCTTATTGACGACGAAACACAGAAATCGCATCGGAATTAAATACAAAAGGCACAATGCCGACTTAAGTACAAGAAAACTGACTCATCTTACTGTCTATGTTTTGAACCATTCTTGTGACATTAGTTATAGATTCCGATGCTTCTCTTCAGGATTACTGCATCCCTCTGACCTTCTTATTGACGATGAAACACAGAAATTGCATCGGAATTATATACAAAAGGCACAATGACGACTTAAGTACAAGAAAACTGACTCTTCCTACTGTCTATGTTTTGAACCATTCCTGTGACACTAGTTATAGTTTCCGATGCTACACTTCGGGTTTACTGTATCCCTCTGACCTTCTTATTGACGATGAAACACAGAAATTGCATCGTAATTAAACACAAAAAGCACAATGCCGCCTTATGTACAAGAAGACTGATTCTTCTTACTGTCTATGTTTTGAACCATTCCTGTGACACTAGTTATAGATTCCGATGCTTCACTTCAGGTTTACTGTATCCCTCTGACCTTCTTATTGACGATAAAACAGAAATTGCATCGGAATTAAATACAAATGGCACAATGCCGACTAAAGTACAACAAAACTGACTCTTCTTACTGTCTATGTTTTGAACCATTCCTGTGGCACTGGTTAGAGATTCCGATGCTTCACTTCAGGTTTACTGTATCCCTCTGATCTTCTTATTGACGATGAAACACAGAAATGGCATCGGAATTAAATACAAAAGGCACAATGCCGACTTAAGTAAAAGAAAACTGACTCTTCTTACTGTCTATGTTTTGAACCATTCCTGTGACACTAGTTATAGATTCCGATGCTTCCCTTCAGGTTTACTGTATCCCTCTGACCTTCTTATTGACGATGAAACACAGAAATTGTATCGGAATTAAATTCAAAAGGACCAATGCCAACTTAAGTACAAGAAAACCGACTCTTCTTACTGTCTATGATTTGAACCATTCCTGTGACACTAGTTATAGATTCCGATACTTCACTTCAGGTTTACTGTATCCCTCTGACCTTCTTATTGACGATGAAACACAGAAATTGCATCGGACTTCAATAGAAAAGGCACAATGCCGACTCAAGTAAAAGAAGACTGGCTCTTCTTACTGTCTACGTTTTGAACCTTTCCTGTGAGACCGGTTTTGGATTCCGATCCTTCACTTCAGGTTTACTGTATCCCTTGGACCATCTTATTGACGACGAAACACAGAAATTGCATCGGAATTAAATACAAAAGGCAAAATGCCGACCTAAGTTCAAGAAAACTGACTCTTCTTACTGTCTATCTTTTGAATCTTTCCTGTGCCACTAGTTATAGATTCCGATGCGTCACTACAGGTTTACTGTATCCCTCTGACCTTCTTATTGACAATGAAACACAGAAATTGCATCGGAATTAAATACAAAAGGCACAAAGCCGACTTAAGTACAAGATCACTGACTCTTCTTACTGTCTATGTTTTGAACCATTCCTGTGACACTAGTTATAGATGCAGATGCTTCACTTCATGTTTACTGTATAACTCTGACTTTCTTATTGACGATAAAACACAGAAATTGCATCGGAATTAAATGCAATAGGCACAATGTCGACTTAAGTACGAAAAGACTGACTCTTCTTACTGTCTATGTTTTGAACCATTCCTGTGACACTAGTTTTAGATTGGGATGCTTCATTTCAGGTTTACTGTATCCCTCTTACCTTCTTATTGACGATGAAACACAGAAATTGCATCGGAATTAGACACAAAAGGCACAATGCCGACTCAAGTACAAGAAGGCTGGCTCATCATACTGTCTATGTTTTGAACCATTCCTGTGACACTAGTTATTGATTCCGTTGCTTCACTTCAGGTTTACTGTATCCCTCTGACCTTCTTATTGACGATGAAACTCAGAAATTGCATCGGAATTAAATAGAAAAGGCACAATTCCGACTTAAGGACAAGAAAACTGACTCTTCTTAGAGTCTATGTTTTGAACCATTCCTGTGCCACTAGTTATAGATTACGATGCTTCACTTCAGGGTTACTGTATCCCTCTGACTCTCTTATTGACGATGAAACACAGAAATTGCATCGGAAATTAATACGATAGGCACAATCCCGACCCAAGTAAAAGAAGTCTGACACTTCTTACTGTCTATGTTTGAACCATTCCTGTGACACTAGTTATAGATTCCGATGCTTCACTTCAGGTTTACTGTATCCCTCTGACCTTCTTATTGACAATGAAACACAGAAATTGCATCGGAATTAAATACAAAAGGCACAAAGCCGACTTAAGTACAAGAAAACTGACTCTTCTTAGTGTCTATGTTTTGAACCATTCCTGTGACACTAGTTATAGTTTCCGATGCTTCACTTCAGGTTTACTGTATCCCTCTGACCTTGTTATTGACGATGAAACACAGAAATAGCATCGGAATTCAATGGATAAGGCACAATGCCGACTCAAGTACAAGAAGACTGGCTCTTCTTACTGTCTACGTTTTGAACCTTTCCTGTGAGACCGGTTTTAGATTCCAATGCTTCACTTCAGGTTTACTGTATCCCTTGGACTTTCTTATTGACGACGAAACACAGAAATTGCATCGGATTTAAATACATAGGCACAATGACGACCTACGTACAAGAGAGCTGACTCTTCTTAATGTCTATGTTTGAACCATTCCTGTGCCACTAGTTATAGATTCCGATGCTTCACTTCAGGTTTACTGTATCCCTCCAACCTTCTTATTGACGACGAAACACAGAAATCGCATAGGAATTAAATACAAAAGGCACAATGCCGAGTTAAGTACAAGAAAACTGACTCATCTTACTGTCTATGTTTTGAACCATTCTTGTGACATTAGTTATAGATTCCGATGCTTCTCTTCAGGATTACTGCATCCCTCTGACCTTCTTATTGATGATGAAACACAGAAATTGCATCGGAATTATATACAAAAGGCACAATGCCGACTAAAGTACAAGAAGACTGGCTCTTGTTACTGTCTATGTTTTGAAACATTCCTGTGACACTAGTTATAGTTTCCGATGCTTCACTTCAGGTTTACTGTATCCCTCTGACCTTTTTATTGACGATGAAACACAGAAATTGCATCGGAATTAAATACAAAAGGCACAATGCCGACTTATGAACAAGAAAACTGACTCTTCTTACTGTCTATGTTTTGAACCACTGCTGTGACACTAGTTATAGAATTACATACTTCACTTCAGGTTTACTGTATCCCTCTGACCATCTTATTGACGATGAAACACAGAAATTGCATCGGAATTAATTAGAAAAGGCACAATGCCGACTTAAGTACAAGAAAACTGACTCTTCTTACTGTCTATGTTTTGAACCATTTCTGTGACACTAGTTATAGATTCCGATGCTTCACTTCAGGTTTGCTATATCCCTCTGACCTCCTTATTGACGATGAAACACAGAAATTGCATCGGAATTAAATAGAAAAGGCACAATGCCGACTTAAGTACAAGAAAACTGACTCTTCCTACTGTCTATGATTTGAATTATTCCTGTGACACTAGTTATAGGTACCGATGGTTCACTTCAGATTTACTGTATTCCTCTGACATTCGTATTGGCGATGAAACACAGAAATTGCATCGGAATTAATTAGAAAAGGCACAATGCCGACTTAAGTACAAGAAAACTGACTCTTCTTACTGTCTATGTTTTGAACCATTTCTGTGACACTAGTTACAGATTCCGATGCTTCACTTCAGGTTTACTGTATCCATCTGACCTTCTTATTGACGATGAAACACATAAATTGCATCGGAAATAAATCCAAAATTCACAATGCCGACTCAAGTACAAGAGAGCTGGCTCTTTTTACTGTCTATGTTTTGAACCATTCCTGTGACACTAGTTTTAGATTCCGATGCTTCACTTCAGGTTTACTGTATCCCTCTGACCATCGTGTTGACGATGGAACACAGAAATTGCATCGTATTTAAATAGAAAAGGCACAATTCCGACTTAAGTACAAGAAAACTGACTCTTCTTACTGTCTATGATTTGAACCATTCCTGTGACACTAGTTATAGATTCCGATACTTCACTTCAGGTTTACTGTATCCCTTTGACCTTCTTATTGACGACGAAACACAGAAATTGCATCGGAATTAAATACAATAGGCACAATGCCGACCTAAGTAGAAGAAAACTGACTCTTCTTACTGTCTATGTTTTGAACCATTCCTGTGACACTAGTTATAGATTCCGATGCTTCACTTCAGGTCTACTGTATCCCTCTGACTTTCTTATTGACGATGAAACACAGAAATTGCATCGGAATTAAATACAAAAGGCACAATGCCGTCTCAAGTACAAGAATACTGGCTCTTCCTACTGTCTATGTTTTGAACCATTCCTGTGACACTAGTAATAGATTCCCATGCTTCACTGCAGGTTCACTGTATCACTCTGACCTCCTTATTGACGATGAAACACAGAAATTGCATCGGAATTAAACACAAAAGGCACAATGCCGGCTCAAGTACAAGAAGGCTGGCTCATCATACTGTCTATGTTTTGAACCATTCCTGTGACACTAGTTATTGATTCCGTTGGTTCACTTCAGGTTTACTGTATCCCTCTGACCTTCTTATTGACAATGAAACACAGAAATTGCATCGGAATTAAATACAAAAGGCACAAAGCCGACTTAAGTACAAGAAAACTGACTCTTCTTAGTGTCTATGTTTTGAACCATTCCTGTGACACTAGTTATAAATTCCGAAGCTTCACTTCAGGTTTACTGTATCCCTCTGACCTTGTTATTGACGATGAAACACAGAAATAGCATCGGATTTCAATAGATAAGGCACAATGCCGACTCAAGTACAAGAAGACTGGCTCTTCTTACTGTCTACGTTTTGAACCTTTCCTGTGAGACCGGTTTTAGATTCCAATGCTTCACTTCAGGTTTACTGTATCCCTTGGACCTTCTTATTGACGACGAAACACAGAAATTGCATCGGATTTAAATACATAGGCACAATGCCGACCTACGTACAAGAGAGCTGACTCTTCTTAATGTCTATGTTTGAACCATTCCTGTGCCATTAGTTATAGATTCCGATGCTTCACTTCAGGTTTACTGTATCCCTCCGACCTTCTTATTGACGACGAAACACAGAAATCGCATCGGAATTAAATACAAAAGGCACAATGCCGACTTAAGTACAAGAAAACTGACTCATCTTACTGTCTATGTTTTGAACCATTTCTGTGACACTAGTTACAGATTCCGATGCTTCACTTCAGGTTTACTGTATCCATCTGACCTTCTTATTGACGATGAAACACATAAATTGCATCGGAAATAAATCCAAAATTCACAATGCCGACTCAAGTACAAGAGAGCTGGCTCTTTTTACTGTCTATGTTTTGAACCATTCCTGTGACACTAGTTTTAGATTCCGATGCTTCACTTCAGGTTTACTGTATCCCTCTGACCTTCGTATTGACGATGGAACACAGAAATTGCATCGTATTTAAATAGAAAAGGCACAATGCCGACTTAAGTACAAGAAAACTGACTCTTCTTACTGTCTATGATTTGAACCATTCCTGTGTCACTAGTTATAGATTCCGATACTTCACTTCGGGTTTACTGTATCCCTTTGACCTTCTTATTGACGACGAAACACAGAAATTGCATCGGAATTAAATACAATAGGCACAATGCCGACCTAAGTAGAAGAAAACTGACTCTTCTAACTGTCTATGTTTTGAACCATTCCTGTGACACTAGTTATAGATTCAGATGCTTCACTTCATGTTTACTGTATAACTCCGACTTTCTTATTGACGATGAAACACAGGAATTGCATCGGAATTAAATGCAATAGGCACAATGCCGACTTAAGTACGAAAAGACTGACTCTTCTTACTGTCTATGTTTTGAACCATTCCTGTGACACTAGTTTTAGATTTGGATGCTTCATTTCAGGTTTACTGTATCCCTCTTACCTTCTTATTGACGATGAAACACAGAAATTGCATCGGAATTAAATACAAAAGGCACAATGCCGTCTCAAGTACAAGAATACTGGCTCTTCCTACTGTCTATGTTTTGAACCATTCCTGTGACACTAGTAATAGATTCCCATGCTTCACTGCAGGTTCACTGTGTCACTCTGACCTCCTTATTGACGATGAAACACAGAAATTGCATCGGAATTAAACACAAAAGGCACAATGCCGACTCAAGTACAAGAAGGCTGGCTCATCATACTGTCTATGTTTTGAACCATTCCTGTGACACTAGTGATTGATTCCGTTGGTTTACTTCAGGTTTACTGTATCCCTCTGACCTTCTTATTGACAATGAAACACAGAAATTGCATCGGAATTAAATACAAAAGGCACAAAGCCGACTTAAGTACAAGAAAACTGACTCTTCTTAGTGTCTATGTTTTGAACCATTCCTGTGACACTAGTTATAGTTTCCGATGCTTCACTTCAGGTTTACTGTATCCCTCTGACCTTGTTATTGACGATGAAACACAGAAATAGCATCGGAATTCGATAGATAAGGCACAATGCCGACTCAAGTACAAGAAGACTGGCTCTTCTTACTGTCTACGTTTTGAACCTTTCCTGTGAGACCGGTTTTAGATTCCAATGCTTCACTTCAGGTTTACTGTATCCCTTGGACCTTCTTATTGACGACGAAACACAGAAATTGCATCGGATTTAAATACATAGGCACAATGCCGACCTACGTACAAGAGAGCTGACTCTTCTTAATGTCTATGTTTGAACCATTCCTGTGCCACTAGTTATAGATTCCGATGCTTCACTTCAGGTTTACTGTATCCCTCCGACCTTCTTATTGATGACGAAACACAGAAATCGCATCGGAATTAAATACAAAAGGCACAATCCCGACTTAAATACAAGAAAACTGACTCATCTTACTGTCTATGTTTTGAACCATTCTTGTGACATTAGTTATAGATTCCGATGCTTCTCTTCAGGATTACTGCATCCCTCTGACCTTCTTATTGACGATGAAACACAGAAATTGCATCATAATTAAATACAAAATTCACAATGCCGACTTAAGTACAAGATCACTGACTCTTCTTACTGTCTATGTTTTGAACCATTCCTGTGACACTAGTTATAGATTCAGATGCTTCACTTCATGTTTACTGTATAACTCTGACTTTCTTATTGACGATGAAACACAGAAATTGCATCGGAATTAAATGCAATAGGCACAATGCCGACTTAAGTACGAAAAGACTGACTCTTCTTACTGTCTATGTTTTGAACCATTCCTGTGACACTAGTTTTAGATTGGGATGCTTCATTTCAGGTTTACTGTATCCCTCTTACCTTCTTATTGACGATGAAACACAGAAATTGCATCGGAATTAAATACAAAAGGCACAATGCCGTCTCAAGTACAAGAATACTGGCTCTTCCTACTGTCTATGTTTTGAACCATTCCTGTGACACTAGTAATAGATTCCCATGCTTCACTGCAAGGTTCACTGTATCACTCTGACATCCTTATTGACGATGAAACACAGAAATTGCATCGGAATTAGACACAAAAGGCACAATGCCGACTCAAGTACAAGAAGGCTGGCTCATCATACTGTCTATGTTTTGAACCATTCCTGTGACACTAGTTATTGATTCCGTTGGTTCACTTCAGGTTACTGTATCCCTCTGACCTTCTTATTGACGATGAAACTCAGAAATTGCATCGGAATTAAATAGAAAAGGCACAATTCCGACTTAAGGACAAGAAAACTGACTCTTCTTAGAGTCTATGTTTTGAACCATTCCTGTGCCACTAGTTATAGATTACGATGCTTCACTTCAGGTTTACTGTATCCCTCTGACTCTCTTATTGACGATGAAACACAGAAATTGCATCGGAAATTAATACGATATGCACAATGCCGACCTAAGTAAAAGAAGTCTGACACTTCTTACTGTCTATGTTTGAACCATTCCTGTGACACTAGTTATAGATTCCGATGCTTCACTTCAGGTTTACTGTATCCCTCTGACCTTCTTATTGACAATGAAACACAGAAATTGCATCGGAATTAAATACAAAAGGCACAAAGCCGACTTAAGTACAAGAAAACTGACTCTTCTTAGTGTCTATGTTTTGAACCATTCCTGTGACACTAGTTATAGTTTCCGATGCTTCACTTCAGGTTTACTGTATCCCTCTGACCTTGTTATTGACGATGAAACACAGAAATAGCATCGGAATTCAATAGATAAGGCACAATGCCGACTCAAGTACAAGAAGACTGGCTCTTCTTACTGTCTACGTTTTGAACCTTTCCTGTGAGACCGGTTTTAGATTCCAATGCTTCACTTCAGGTTTACTGTATCCCTTGGACCTTCTTATTGACGACGAAACACAGAAATTGCATCGGATTTAAATACATAGGCACAATGCCGACCTACGTACAAGAGAGCTGACTCTTCTTAATGTCTATGTTTGAACCATTCCTGTGCCACTAGTTATAGATTCCGATGCTTCACTTCAGGTTTACTGTATCCCTCCGACCTTCTTATTGACGACGAAACACAGAAATCGCATCGGAATTAAATACAAAAGGCACAATGCCGACTTAAGTACAAGAAAACTGACTCATCTTACTGTCTATGTTTTGAACCATTCTTGGGACATTAGTTATAGATTCCGATGCTTCTCTTCAGGATTACTGAACCCTCTGACCTTCTTATTGATGATGAAACACAGAAATTGCATCGGAATTATATACAGAAGGCACAATGCCGACTTAAGTACAAGAAAACTGACTCTTCCTACTGTCTATGTTTTGAACCATTCCTGTGACACTAGTTATAGTTTCCGATGCTACACTTCGGGTTTACTGTATCCCTCTGACCTTCTTATTGACGATGAAACACAGAAATTGCATTGTAATTAAATACAAAAGGCACAACGCCGACTTATGTACAAGAAGACTGATTCTTCTTACTGTTTATGTTTTGAACCATTCCTGTGACAGTAGTTTTAGATTCCGATGCTTCACTATAGATTTACTGTATCCCTCTGACCTTCTTATTGACGATAAAACACAGAAATTGCATCGGAATTAAATACAAAAGGCACAATGCCGACTAAAGTACAAGAAGACTGGCTCTTGTTACTGTCTATGTTTTGAAACATTCCTGTGACACTAGTTATAGTTTCCGATGCTTCACTTCAGGTTTACTGTATCCCTCCGACCTTCTTATTGACGATGAAACACAGAAATCGCATCGGAATTAAATACAAAAGGCACAATGCCGACTTAAGTACAAGAAAACTGACTCATCTTACTGTCTATGTTTTGAACCATTTCTGTGACACTAGTTACAGATTCCGATGCTTCACTTCAGGTTTACTGTATCCATCTGACCTTCTTATTGACGATGAAACACATAAATTGCATCGGAAATAAATCCAAAATTCACAATGCCGGGTCAAGTACAAGAGAGCTGGCTCTTTTTACTGTCTATGTTTTGAACCATTCCTGTGACACTAGTTTTAGATTCCGATGCTTCACTTCAGGTTTACTGTATCCCTCTGACCTTCGTATTGACGATGGAACACAGAAATTGCATCGTATTTAAATAGAAAAGGCACAATGCCGACTTAAGTACAAGAAAACTGACTCTTCTTACTGTCTACGATTTGAACCATTCCTGTGACACTAGTTATAGATTCCGATACTTCACTTCAGGTTTACTGTATCCCTTTGACCTTCTTATTGACGACGAAACACAGAAATTGCATCGGAATTAAATACAATAGGCACAATGCCGACCTAAGTAGAAGAAAACTGACTCTTCTTACTGTCTATATTTTGAACCATTCCTGTGACACTAGTTATAGATTCCGATGCTTCACTTCAGGTCTACTGTATCCCTCTGACTTTCTTATTGACGATGAAACACAGAAATTGCATCAGAATTAAATACAATAGGCACAATGCTGACTTAAGTACAAGAAAACTGACTCTTCTTACTGTCTCTGATTTGAACCATTCCTGTGACACTAGTTATAGATTCCGATACTTCACTTCAGGTTTACTGTATCCCTCTGACCTTCTTATTGACGATGAAACACAGAAATTGCATCGGAATTAAATACAAAAATCACAATGCCGACTCAAGTACAAGAAGGCTGGCTCATCATACTGTCTATGTTTTGAACCATTCCTGTGACACTAGTTATTGATTCCGTTGGTTCACTTCAGGTTTACTGTATCCCTCTGACCTTCTTATTGACAATGAAACACAGAAATTGCATCGGAATTAAATACAAAAGGCACAAAGCCGACTTAAGTACAAGAAAACTGACTCTTCTTAGTGTCTATGTTTTGAACCATTCCTGTGACACTAGTTATAGTTTCCGATGCTTCACTTCAGGTTTACTGTATCCCTCTGACCTTGTTATTGACGATGAAACACAGAAATAGCATCGGAATTCAATAGATAAGGCACAATGCCGACTCAAGTACAAGAAGACTGGCTCTTCTTACTGTCTACGTTTTGAACCTTTCCTGTGAGACCGGTTTTAGATTCCAATGCTTCACTTCAGGTTTACTGTATCCCTTGGACCTTCTTATTGACGACGAAACACAGAAATTGCATCGGATTTAAATACATAGGCACAATGCCGACCTACGTACAAGAGAGCTGACTCTACTTAATGTCTATGTTTGAACCATTCCTGTGACACTAGTTATAGTTTCCGATGCTACACTTCGGGTTTACTGTATCCCTCTGACCTTCTTATTGACGATGAAACACAGAAATTGCATTGTAATTAAATACAAAAGGCACAACGCCGACTTATGTACAAGAAGACTGATTCTTCTTACTGTTTATGTTTTGAACCATTCCTGTGACAGTAGTTTTAGATTCCGATGCTTCACTATAGATTTACTGTATCCCTCTGACCTTCTTATTGACGATAAAACACAGAAATTGCATCGGAATTAAATACAAAAGGCACAATGCCGACTAAAGTACAAGAAGACTGGCTCTTGTTACTGTCTATGTTTTGAAACATTCCTGTGACACTAGTTATAGTTTCCGATGCTTCACTTCAGGTTTACTGTATCCCTCCGACCTTCTTATTGACGATGAAACACAGAAATCGCATCGGAATTAAATACAAAAGGCACAATGCCGACTTAAGTACAAGAAAACTGACTCATCTTACTGTCTATGTTTTGAACCATTTCTGTGACACTAGTTACAGATTCCGATGCTTCACTTCAGGTTTACTGTATCCATCTGACCTTCTTATTGACGATGAAACACATAAATTGCATCGGAAATAAATCCAAAATTCACAATGCCGGGTCAAGTACAAGAGAGCTGGCTCTTTTTACTGTCTATGTTTTGAACCATTCCTGTGACACTAGTTTTAGATTCCGATGCTTCACTTCAGGTTTACTGTATCCCTCTGACCTTCGTATTGACGATGGAACACAGAAATTGCATCGTATTTAAATAGAAAAGGCACAATGCCGACTTAAGTACAAGAAAACTGACTCTTCTTACTGTCTACGATTTGAACCATTCCTGTGACACTAGTTATAGATTCCGATACTTCACTTCAGGTTTACTGTATCCCTTTGACCTTCTTATTGACGACGAAACACAGAAATTGCATCGGAATTAAATACAATAGGCACAATGCCGACCTAAGTAGAAGAAAACTGACTCTTCTTACTGTCTATATTTTGAACCATTCCTGTGACACTAGTTATAGATTCCGATGCTTCACTTCAGGTCTACTGTATCCCTCTGACTTTCTTATTGACGATGAAACACAGAAATTGCATCAGAATTAAATACAATAGGCACAATGCTGACTTAAGTACAAGAAAACTGACTCTTCTTACTGTCTCTGATTTGAACCATTCCTGTGACACTAGTTATAGATTCCGATACTTCACTTCAGGTTTACTGTATCCCTCTGACCTTCTTATTGACGATGAAACACAGAAATTGCATCGGAATTAAATACAAAAATCACAATGCCGACTCAAGTACAAGAAGGCTGGCTCATCATACTGTCTATGTTTTGAACCATTCCTGTGACACTAGTTATTGATTCCGTTGGTTCACTTCAGGTTTACTGTATCCCTCTGACCTTCTTATTGACAATGAAACACAGAAATTGCATCGGAATTAAATACAAAAGGCACAAAGCCGACTTAAGTACAAGAAAACTGACTCTTCTTAGTGTCTATGTTTTGAACCATTCCTGTGACACTAGTTATAGTTTCCGATGCTTCACTTCAGGTTTACTGTATCCCTCTGACCTTGTTATTGACGATGAAACACAGAAATAGCATCGGAATTCAATAGATAAGGCACAATGCCGACTCAAGTACAAGAAGACTGGCTCTTCTTACTGTCTACGTTTTGAACCTTTCCTGTGAGACCGGTTTTAGATTCCAATGCTTCACTTCAGGTTTACTGTATCCCTTGGACCTTCTTATTGACGACGAAACACAGAAATTGCATCGGATTTAAATACATAGGCACAATGCCGACCTACGTACAAGAGAGCTGACTCTACTTAATGTCTATGTTTGAACCATTCCTGTGCCACTAGTTATAGATTCCGATGCTTCACTTCAGGTTTACTGTATCCCTCCGACCTTCTTATTGATGACGAAACACAGAAATCGCATCGGAATTAAATACAAAAGGCACAATCCCGACTTAAGTACAAGAAAACTGACTCATCTTACTGTCTATGTTTTGAACCATTCTTGTGACATTAGTTATAGATTCCGATGCTTCTCTTCAGGATTACTGCATCCCTCTGACCTTCTTATTGACGATGAAACACAGAAATTGCATCATAATTAAATACAAAATTCACAATGCCGACTTAAGTACAAGATCACTGACTCTTCTTACTGTCTATGTTTTGAACCATTCCTGTGACACTAGTTATAGATTCAGATGCTTCACTTCATGTTTACTGTATAACTCTGACTTTCTTATTGACGATGAAACACAGAAATTGCATCGGAATTAAATGCAATAAGCACAATGCCGACTTAAGTACGAAAAGACTGACTCTTCTTACTGTCTATGTTTTGAACCATTCCTGTGACACTAGTTTTAGATTGGGATGCTTCATTTCAGGTTTACTGTATCCCTCTTACCTTCTTATTGACGATAAAACACAGAAATTGCATCGGAATTAAATACAAAAGGCACAATGCCGTCTCAAGTACAAGAATACTGGCTCTTCCTACTGTCTATGTTTTGAACCATTCCTGTGACACTAGTAATAGATACCCATGCTTCACTGCAAGGTTCACTGTATCACTCTGACATCCTTATTGACGATGAAACACAGAAATTGCATCGGAATTAGACACAAAAGGCACAATGCCGACTCAAGTACAAGAAGGCTGGCTCATCATACTGTCTATGTTTTGAACCATTCCTGTGCCACTAGTTATAGATTACGATGCTTCACTTCAGGTTTACTGTATCCCTCTGACTCTCTTATTGACGATGAAACACAGAAATTGCATCGGAAATTAATACGATAGGCACAATGCCGACCTAAGTAAAAGAAGTCTGACACTTCTTACTGTCTATGTTTGAACCATTCCTGTGACACTAGTTATAGATTCCGATGCTTCACTTCAGGTTTACTGTATCCCTCTGACCTTCTTATTGACAATGAAACACAGAAATTGCATCGGAATTAAATACAAAAGGCACAAAGCCGACTTAAGTACAAGAAAACTGACTCTTCTTAGTGTCTATGTTTTGAACCATTCCTGTGACACTAGTTATAGTTTCCGATGCTTCACTTCAGGTTTACTGTATCCCTCTGACCTTGTTATTGACGATGAAACACAGAAATAGCATCGGAATTCAATAGATAAGGCACAATGCCGACTCAAGTACAAGAAGACTGGCTCTTCTTACTGTCTACGTTTTGAAACTTTCCTGTGAGACCGGTTTTAGATTCCAATGCTTCACTTCAGGTTTACTGTATCCCTTGGACCTTCTTATTGACGACGAAACACAGAAATTGCATCGGATTTAAATACATAGGCACAATGCCGACCTACGTACAAGAGAGCTGACTCTTCTTAATGTCTATGTTTGAACCATTCCTGTGCCACTAGTTATAGATTCCGATGCTTCACTTCAGGTTTACTGTATCCCTCCGACCTTCTTATTGACGACGAAACACAGAAATCGCATCGGAATTAAATACAAAAGGCACAATGCCCACTTATGAACAAGAAAACTGACTCTTCTTACTGTCTATGTTTTGAACCATTCTTGGGACATTAGTTATAGATTCCGATGCTTCTCTTCAGGATTACTGCATCCCTCTGACCTTCTTATTGATGATGAAACACAGAAATTGCATCGGAATTATATACAGAAGGCACAATGCCGACTTAAGTACAAGAAAACTGACTCTTCCTACTGTCTATGTTTTGAACCATTCCTGTGACACTAGTTATAGTTTCCGATGCTACACTTCGGGTTTACTGTATCCCTCTGACCTTCTTATTGACGATGAAACACAGAAATTGCATTGTAATTAAATACAAAAGGCACAACGCCGACTTATGTACAAGAAGACTGATTCTTCTTACTGTTTATGTTTTGAACCATTCCTGTGACAGTAGTTTTAGATTCCGATGCTTCACTATAGATTTACTGTATCCCTCTGACCTTCTTATTGACGATAAAACACAGAAATTGCATCGGAATTAAATACAAAAGGCACAATGCCGACTAAAGTACAAGAAGACTGGCTCTTGTTACTGTCTATGTTTTGAAACATTCCTGTGACACTAGTTATAGTTTCCGATGCTTCACTTCAGGTTTACTGTATCCCTCTGACCTTCTTATTGACGATGAAACACAGAAATTGCATCGGAATTAAATACAAAAGGCACAATGCCGACTTATGAACAAGAAAACTGACTCTTCTTACTGTCTATGTTTTGAACCACTGCTGTGACACTAGTTATAGAATCCCATACTTCACTTCAGGTTTACTGTATCCCTCTGACCATCTTATTGACGATGAAACACAGAAATTGCATCGGAATTAATTAGAAAAGGCACAATGCCGACTTAAGTACAAGAAAACTGACTCTTCTTACTGTCTATGTTTTGAACCATTTCTGTGACACTAGTTATAGATTCCGATGCTTCACTTCAGGTTTGCTATATCCCTCGGACCTCCTTATTGACGATGAAACACAGAAATTGCAGCGGAATTAAATAGAAAAGGCACAATGCCGACTTAAGTACAAGAAAACTGACTCTTCCTACTGTCTATGATTTGAATTAATCCTGTGACACTAGTTATAGGTACCGATGGTTCACTTCAGGTTTACTGTATCCCTCTGACATTCGTACTGACGATGAAACACAGAATTTGAATCAAAAAGAAATAGAAAAGGCACAGTGCCGACTCAAGTACAAGAAAACTGACTCTTCTTACTGTCTATGTTTTAAAAAATTCCTGTGACTCTAGTTACAGATTCCGATGCTTCACTTCAGGTTTACTGTATCCCTCTGACCTCCGTATTGACGATGAAACACAGAAATTGCATCGGAATATAATACAAAAGGCACAAAGCCGACTTAAGTACAAGAAAACTGACTCTTCTTACTGTCTATGTTTTGAACCATTTCTGTGACACTAGTTACAGATTCCGATGCTTCACTTCAGGTTTACTGTATCCATCTGACCTTCTTATTGACGATGAAACACATAAATCGCATCGGAAATAAATCCAAAATTCACAATGCCGACTCAAGTACAAGAGAGCTGGCTCTTTTTACTGTCTATGTTTTGAACCATTCCTGTGACACTAGTTATAGATTCCGATGCTTCACTTCAGGTTTACTGTATCCCTTTGACCTTCTTATTGACGATGAAACACAGAAATTGCATCGGAATTAAATACAATAGGCACAATCCCGACTTAAGTACAAGAAAACTGACTCATCTTACTGTCTATGTTTTGAACCATTCTTGTGACATTAGTTATAGATTCCGATGCTTCTCTTCAGGATTACTGCATCCCTCTGACCTTCTTATTGACGATGGAACACAGAAATTGCATCGTATTTAAATAGAAAAGGCACAATGCCGACTTAAGTACAAGAAAACTGACTCTTCTTACTGTCTATGATTTGAACCATTCCTGTGACACTAGTTATAGATTCCGATGCTTCACTTCAGGTTTACTGTATCCCTTTGACCTTCTTATTGACGACGAAACACAGAAATTGCATCGGAATTAAATACAATAGGCACAATGCCGACCTAAGTAGAAGAAAACTGACTCTTCTTACTGTCTATGTTTTGAACCATTCCTGTGACACTAGTTATAGATTCCGATGCTTCACTTCAGGTCTACTGTATCCCTCTGACTTTCTTATTGACGATGAAACACAGAAATTGCATCGGAATTAAATACAATAGGCACAATGCTGACTTAAGTACAAGAAAACTGACTCTTCTTACTGTCTCTGATTTGAACCATTCCTGTGACACTAGTTATAGATTCTGATACTTCACTTCAGGTTTACTGTATCCCTCTTACCTTCTTATTGACGATGAAACACAGAAATTGCATCGGAATTAAATACAAAAGGCACAATGCCGTCTCAAGTACAAGAATACTGGCTCTTCCTACTGTCTATGTTTTGAACCATTCCTGTGACACTAGTAATAGATTCCCATGCTTCACTGCAGGTTCACTGTATCACTCTGACCTCCTTATTGACGATGAAACACAGAAATTGCATCGGAATTAAACACAAAAGGCACAATGCCGACTCATGTACAAGAAGGCTGGCTCATCATACTGTCTATGTTTTGAACCATTCCTGTGACACTAGTTATTGATTCCGTTGGTTCACTTCAGGTTTACTGTATCCCTCTGACCTTCTTATTGACAATGAAACACAGAAATTGCATCGGAAATAAATACAAAAGGCACAAAGCCGACTTAAGTACAAGAAAACTGACTCTTCTTAGTGTCTATGTTTTGAACCATTCCTGTGACACTAGTTATAGTTTCCGATGCTTCACTTCAGGTTTACTGTATCCCTCTGACCTTGTTATTAACGATGAAACACAGAAATAGCATCGGAATTTAATAGATAAGGCACAATGCCGACTCAAGTACAAGAAGACTGGCTCTTCTTACTGTCTACGTTTTGAACCTTTCCTGTCAGACCGGTTTTAGATTCCAATGCTTCACTTCAGGTTTACTGTATCCCTTGGACCTTCTTATTGACGACGAAACACAGAAATTGCATCGGATTTAAATACATAGGCACAATGCCGACCTACGTACAAGAGAGCTGACTCTTCTTAATGTCTATGTTTGAACCATTCCTGTGCCACTAGTTATAGATTCCGATGCTTCACTTCAGGTTTACTGTATCCCTCCGACCTTCTTATTGACGACGAAACACAGAAATCGCATCGGAATTAAATACAAAAGGCACAATGCCGACTTAAGTACAAGAAAACTGACTCATCTTACTGTCTATGTTTTGAACCATTCTTGTGACATTAGTTATAGATTCCGATGCTTCTCTTCAGGATTACTGCATCCCTCTGACCTTCTTATTGACGATGAAACACAGAAATTGCATCGGAATTATATACAAAAGGCACAATGCCGACTTAAGTACAAGAAAACTGACTCTTCTTACTGTCTATGTTTTGAACCATTCCTGTGACACTAGTTATAGTTTCCGATGCTACACTTCGGGTTTACTGTATCCCTCTGACCTTCTTATTGACGATGAAACACAGAAATTGCATTGTAATTAAATACAAAAGGCACAACGCCGACTTATGTACAAGAAGACTGATTCTTCTTACTGTTTATGTTTTGAACCATTCCTGTGACACTAGTTTTAGATTCCGATGCTTCACTATAGATTTACTGTAAATCTCTGACCTTCTTATTGGCGATAAAACACAGTAATTGCATCGGAATTAAATACAAAAGGCACAATGCCGACTCAAGTACAAGAAGACTGGCTCTTATTACTGTCTATGTTTTGAAACATTCCTGTGACACTAGTTATAGTTTCCGATGCTTCACTTCAGGTTTACTGTATCCCTCTGACCTTCTTATTGACGATGAAACACAGAAATTGCATCGGAATTAAATACAAAAGGCACAATGCCGACTTATGAACAAGAAAACTGACTCTTCTTACTGTCTATGTTTTGAACCACTGCTGTGACACTAGTTATAGAATCCCATACTTCACTTCAGGTTTACTGTATTCCTCTGACCATCTTATTGACGATGAAACACAGAAATTGCATCGGAAGTAAATAGAAAAGGCACAATGCCGACTTAAGTACAAGAAAACTGACTCTTCCTACTGTCTATGATTTGAATTATTCCTGTGACACTAGTTATAGGTTCCGATGGTTCACTTCAGGTTTACTGTATCCCTCTGACATTCGTACTGACGATGAAACACAGAATTTGAATCAAAAAGAAATAGAAAAGGCACAATGCCGACTCAAGTACAAGAAAACTGACTCTTCTTAATGTCTATGTTTTAAACCATTCCTGTGACACTAGTTACAGATTCCGATGCTTCACTTCAGGATTACTGTATCCCACTGACCTCCGTATTGACGATGAAACACAGAAATTGCATCGGAATTTAATACAAAAGGCACAAAGCCGACTTAAGAACAAGAAAACTGACTCTTCTTACTGTCTATGTTTTGAACCATTTCTGTGACACTAGTTACAGATTCCGATGCTTCACTTCATGTTTACTGTATCCCTCTTACCTTCTTATTGACGATGAAACACAGAAATTGCATCGGAATTAAATACAAAAGGCACAATGCCGTCTCAAGTACAAGAATACTGGCTCTTCCTACTGTCTATGTTTTGAACCATTCCTGTGACACTAGTAATAGATTCCCATGCTTCATTGCAGGTTCACTGTATCACTCTGACCTCCTTATTGACGATGAAACACAGAAATTGCATCGGAATTAAACACAAAAGGCACAATGCCGACTCATGTACAAGAAGGCTGGCTCATCATACTGTCTATGTTTTGAACCATTCCTGTGACACTAGTTATTGATTCCGTTGGTTCACTTCAGGTTTACTGTATCCCTCTGACCTTCTTATTGACAATGAAACACAGAAATTGCATCGGAAATAAATACAAAAGGCACAAAGCCGACTTAAGTACAAGAAAACTGACTCTTCTTAGTGTCTATGTTTTGAACCATTCCTGTGACACTAGTTATAGTTTCCGATGCTTCACTTCAGGTTTACTGTATCCCTCTGACCTTGTTATTAACGATGAAACACAGAAATAGCATCGGAATTTAATAGATAAGGCACAATGCCGACTCAAGTACAAGAAGACTGGCTCTTCTTACTGTCTACGTTTTGAACCTTTCCTATCAGACCGGTTTTAGATTCCAATGCTTCACTTCAGGTTTACTGTATCCCTTGGACCTTCTTATTGACGACGAAACACAGAAATTGCATCGGATTTAAATACATAGGCACAATGCCGACCTACGTACAAGAGAGCTGACTCTTCTTAATGTCTATGTTTGAACCATTCCTGTGCCACTAGTTATAGATTCCGATGCTTCACTTCAGGTTTACTGTATCCCTCCGACCTTCTTATTGACGACGAAACACAGAAATCGCATCGGAATTAAATACAAAAGGCACAATGCCGACTTATGTACAAGAAAACTGACTCATCTTACTGTCTATGTTTTGAACCATTCTTGTGACATTAGTTATAGATTCCGATGCTTCTCTTCAGGATTACTGCATCCCTCTGACCTTCTTATTGACGATGAAACACAGAAATTGCATCGGAATTATATACAAAAGGCCCAATGCCGACTTAAGTACAAGAAAACTGACTCTTCTTACTGTCTATGTTTTGAACCATTCCTGTGACACTAGTTATAGTTTCCGATGCTACACTTCGGGTTTACTGTATCCCTCTGACCTTCTTATTGACGATGAAACACAGAAATTGCATTGTAATTAAATACAAAAGGCACAACGCCGACTTATGTACAAGAAGACTGATTCTTCTTACTGTTTATGTTTTGAACCATTCCTGTGACACTAGTTTTAGATTCCGATGCTTCACTATAGATTTACTGTAAATCTCTGACCTTCTTATTGGCGATAAAACACAGTAATTGCATCGGAATTAAATACAAAAGGCACAATGCCGACTCAAGTACAAGAAGACTGGCTCTTGTTACTGTCTATGTTTTGAAACATTCCTGTGACACTAGTTATAGTTTCCGATGCTTCACTTCAGGTTTACTGTATCCCTCTGACCTTCTTATTGACGATGAAACACAGAAATTGCATCGGAATTAAATACAAAAGGCACAATGCCGACTTATGAACAAGAAAACTGACTCTTCTTACTGTCTATGTTTTGAACCACTGCTGTGACACTAGTTATAGAATCCCATACTTCACTTCAGGTTTACTGTATCCCTCTGACCATCTTATTGACGATGAAACACAGAAATTGCATCGGAAGTAAATAGAAAAGGCACAATGCCGACTTAAGTACAAGAAAACTGACTCTTCCTACTGTCTATGATTTGAATTATTCCTGTGACACTAGTTATAGGTTCCGATGGTTCACTTCAGGTTTACTGTATCCCTCTGACATTCGTACTGACGATGAAACACAGAATTTGAATCAAAAAGAAATAGAAAAGGCACAATGCCGACTCAAGTACAAGAAAACTGACTCTTCTTAATGTCTATGTTTTAAACCATTCCTGTGACACTAGTTACAGATTCCGATGCTTCACTTCAGGTTTACTGTATCCCTCTGACCTCCGTATTGACGATGAAACACAGAAATTGCATCGGAATTTAATACAAAAGGCACAAAGCCGACTTAAGAACAAGAAAACTGACTCTTCTTACTGTCTATGTTTTGAACCATTTCTGTGACACTAGTTACAGATTCCGATGCTTCACTTCAGGTTTACTGTATCTATCTGACCTTCTTATTGACGATGAAACACATAAATTGCATCGGAAATAAATCCAAAATTCACAATGCCGACTCAAGTACAAGAGAGCTGGCTCTTTTTACTGTCTATGTTTTGAACCATTCCTGTGGCACTAGTTATAGATTCCGATGCTTCACTTCAGGTTTACTGTATCCCTCTGACCTTCTTATTGACGATGAAACACAGAAATTGCATCGGAATTAAATACAAAAATCACAATGCCGACTTAAGTACAAGGAAACTGACTCTTCTAACTGTCTATGTTTTGAACCATTCCTGTGACACTAGTTTTAGATTGGGATGCTTCATTTCAGGTTTACTGTATCCCTCTTACCTTCTTATTGACGATGAAACACAGAAATTGCATCGGAATTAAATACAAAAGGCACAATGCCGTCTCAAGTACAAGAATACTGGCTCTTCCTACTGTCTATGTTTTGAACCATTCCTGTGACACTAGTAATAGATACCCATGCTTCACTGCAAGGTTCACTGTATCACTCTGACATCCTTATTGACGATGAAACACAGAAATTGCATCGGAATTAGACACAAAAGGCACAATGCCGACTCAAGTACAAGAAGGCTGGCTCATCATACTGTCTATGTTTTGAACCATTCCTGTGACACTAGTTATTGATTCCGTTGGTTCACTTCAGGTTACTGTATCCCTCTGACCTTCTTATTGACGATGAAACTCAGAAATTGCATCGGAATTAAATAGAAAAGGCACAATTCCGACTTAAGGACAAGAAAACTGACTCTTCTTAGAGTCTATGTTTTGAACCATTCCTGTGCCACTAGTTATAGATTACGATGCTTCACTTCAGGTTTACTGTATCCCTCTGACTCTCTTATTGACGATGAAACACAGAAATTGCATCGGAAATTAATACGATAGGCACAATGCCGACCTAAGTAAAAGAAGTCTGACACTTCTTACTGTCTATGTTTGAACCATTCCTGTGACACTAGTTATAGATTCCGATGCTTCACTTCAGGTTTACTGTATCCCTCTGACCTTCTTATTGACAATGAAACACAGAAATTGCATCGGAATTAAATACAAAAGGCACAAAGCCGACTTAAGTACAAGAAAACTGACTCTTCTTAGTGTCTATGTTTTGAACCATTCCTGTGACACTAGTTATAGTTTCCGATGCTTCACTTCAGGTTTACTGTATCCCTCTGACCTTGTTATTGACGATGAAACACAGAAATAGCATCGGAATTCAATAGATAAGGCACAATGCCGACTCAAGTACAAGAAGACTGGCTCTTCTTACTGTCTACGTTTTGAAACTTTCCTGTGAGACCGGTTTTAGATTCCAATGCTTCACTTCAGGTTTACTGTATCCCTTGGACCTTCTTATTGACGACGAAACACAGAAATTGCATCGGATTTAAATACATAGGCACAATGCCGACCTACGTACAAGAGAGCTGACTCTTCTTAATGTCTATGTTTGAACCATTCCTGTGCCACTAGTTATAGATTCCGATGCTTCACTTCAGGTTTACTGTATCCCTCCGACCTTCTTATTGAAGACGAAACACAGAAATCGCATCGGAATTAAATACAAAAGGCACAATGCCGACTTAAGTACAAGAAAACTGACTCATCTTACTGTCTATGTTTTGAACCATTCTTGGTACATTAGTTATAGATTCCGATGCTTCTCTTCAGGATTACTGCATCCCTCTGACCTTCTTATTGATGATGAAACACAGAAATTGCATCGGAATTATATACAGAAGGCACAATGCCGACATAAGTACAAGAAAACTGACTCTTCCTACTGTCTATGTTTTGAACCATTCCTGTGACACTAGTTATAGTTTCCGATGCTACACTTCGGGTTTACTGTATCCCTCTGACCTTCTTATTGACGATGAAACACAGAAATTGCATTGTAATTAAATACAAAAGGCACAACGCCGACTTATGTACAATAAGACTGATTCTTCTTACTGTTTATGTTTTGAACCATTCCTGTGACAGTAGTTTTAGATTCCGATGCTCACTATAGATTTACTGTATCCCTCTGACCTTCTTACTGACGATAAAACACAGAAATTGCATCGGAATTAAATACAAAAGGCACAATGCCGACTAAAGTACAAGAAGACTGGCTCTTGTTACTGTCTATGTTTTGAAACATTCCTGTGACACTAGTTATAGTTTCCGATGCTTCACTTCAGGTTTACTGTATCCCTCTGACCTTCTTATTGACGATGAAACACAGAAATTGCATCGGAATTAAATACAAAAGGCACAATGCCGACTTATGAACAAGAAAACTGACTCTTCTTACTGTCTATGTTTTGAACCACTGCTGTGACACTAGTTATAGAATCCCATACTTCACTTCAGGTTTACTGTATCCCTCTGACCATCTTATTGACGATGAAACACAGAAATTGCATCGGAATTAATTAGAAAAGGCACAATGCCGACTTAAGTACAAGAAAACTGACTCTTCTTACTGTCTATGTTTTGAACCATTTCTGTGACACTAGTTATAGATTCCGATGCTTCACTTCAGGTTTGCTATATCCCTCGGACCTCCTTATTGACGATGAAACACAGAAATTGCAACGGAATTAAATAGAAAAGGCACAATGCCGACTTAAGTACAAGAAAACTGACTCTTCCTACTGTCTATGATTTGAATTAATCCTGTGACACTAGTTATAGGTACCGATGTTTCACTTCAGGTTTACTGTATCCCTCTGACATTCGTACTGACGATGAAACACAGAATTTGAATCAAAAAGAAATAGAAAAGGCACAGTGCCGACTCAAGTACAAGAAAACTGACTCTTCTTACTGTCTATGTTTTAAACCATTCCTGTGACACTAGTTACAGATTCCGATGCTTCACTTCAGGTTTACTGTATCCCTCTGACCTCCGTATTGACGATGAAACACAGAAATTGCATCGGAATATAATACAAAAGGCACAAAGCCGACTTAAGTACAAGAAAACTGACTCTTCTTACTGTCTATGTTTTGAACCATTTCTGTGACACTAGTTACAGATTCCGATGCTTCACTTCAGGTTTACTGTATCCATCTGACCTTCTTATTGACGATGAAACACATAAATTGCATCGGAAATAAATCCAAAATTCACAATGCCGACTCAACTACAAGAGAGCTGGCTCTTTTTACTGTGTATGTTTTGAACCATTCCTGTGACACTAGTTATAGATTCCGATGCTTCACTTCAGGTTTACTGTATCCCTCTGACCTTCGTATTGACGATGGAACACAGAAATTGCATCGTATTTAAATAGAAAAGGCACAATGCCGACTTAAGTACAAGAAAACTGACTCTTCTTACTGTCTATGATTTGAACCATTCCTGTGACACTAGTTATAGATTCCGATGCTTCACTTCAGGTTTACTGTATCCCTTTGACCTTCTTATTGACGACGAAACACAGAAATTGCATCGGAATTAAATACAATAGGCACAATGCCGACCTAAGTAGAAGAAAACTGACTCTTCTTACTGTCTATGTTTTGAACCATTCCTGTGACACTAGTTATAGATTCCGATGCTTCACTTCAGGTTTACTGTATCCCTCTGACCTTCGTATTGACGATGAAACACAGAAATTGCATCGGAATTAAATACAAAAGGCACAATGCCGTCTCAAGTACAAGAATACTGGCTCTTCCTACTGTCTATGTTTTGAACCATTCCTGTGACACTAGTAATAGATTCCCATGCTTCACTGCAGGTTCACTGTATCACTCTGACCTCCTTATTGACGATGAAACACAGAAATTGCATCGGAATTAAACACAAAAGGCACAATGCCGACTCATGTACAAGAAGGCTGGCTCATCATACTGTCTATGTTTTGAACCATTCCTGTGACACTAGTTATTGATTCCGTTGGTTCACTTCAGGTTTACTGTATCCCTCTGACCTTCTTATTGACAATGAAACACAGAAATTGCATCGGAAATAAATACAAAAGGCACAAAGCCGACTTAAGTACAAGAAAACTGACTCTTCTTAGTGTCTATATTTTGAACCATTCCTGTGACACTAGTTATAGTTTCCGATGCTTCACTTCAGGTTTACTGTATCACTCTGACCTTGTTATTAACGATGAAACACAGAAATAGCATCGGAATTTAATAGATAAGGCACAATGCCGACTCAAGTACAAGAAGACTGGCTCTTCTTACTGTCTACGTTTTGAACCTTTCCTGTGAGACCGGTTTTAGATTCCAATGCTTCACTTCAGGTTTACTGTATCCCTTGGACCTTCTTATTGACGACGAAACACAGAAATTGCATCGGATTTAAATACATAGGCACAATGCCGACCTACGTACAAGAGAGCTGACTCTTCTTAATGTCTATGTTTGAACCATTCCTGTGCCACTAGTTATAGATTCCGATGCTTCACTTCAGGTTTACTGTATCCCTCCGACCTTCTTATTGACGACGAAACACAGAAATCGCATCGGAATTAAATACAAAAGGCACAATGCCGACTTAAGTACAAGAAAACTGACTCATCTTACTGTCTATGTTTTGAACCATTCTTGTGACATTAGTTATAGATTCCGATGCTTCTCTTCAGGATTACTGCATCCCTCTGACCTTCTTATTGACGATGAAACACAGAAATTGCATCGGAATTATATACAAAAGGCACAATGCCGACTTAAGTACAAGAAAACTGACTCTTCTTACTGTCTATGTTTTGAACCATTCCTGTGACACTAGTTATAGTTTCCGATGCTACACTTCGGGTTTACTGTATCCCTCTGACCTTCTTATTGACGATGAAACACAGAAATTGCATTGTAATTAAATACAAAAGGCACAACGCCGACTTATGTACAAGAAGACTGATTCTTCTTACTGTTTATGTTTTGAACCATTCCTGTGACACTAGTTTTAGATTCCGATGCTTCACTATAGATTTACTGTAAATCTCTGACCTTCTTATTGACGATAAAACACAGTAATTGCATCGGAATTAAATACAAAAGGCACAATGCCGACTCAAGTACAAGAAGACTGGCTCTTGTTACTGTCTATGTTTTGAAACATTCCTGTGACACTAGTTATAGTTTCCGATGCTTCACTTCAGGTTTACTGTATCCCTCTGACCTTCTTATTGACGATGAAACACAGAAATTGCATCGGAATTAAATACAAAAGGCACAATGCCGACTTATGAACAAGAAAACTGACTCTTCTTACTGTCTATGTTTTGAACCACTGCTGTGACACTAGTTATAGAATCCCATACTTCACTTCAGGTTTACTGTATCCCTCTGACCATCTTATTGACGATGAAACACAGAAATTGCATCGGAATTAAATAGAAAAGGCACAATGCCGACTTAAGTACAAGAAAACTGACTCTTCCTACTGTCTATGATTTGAATTATTCCTGTGACACTAGTTATAGGTTCCGATGGTTCACTTCAGGTTTACTGTATCCCTCTGACATTCGTACTGACGATGAAACACAGAATTTGAATCAAAAAGAAATAGAAAAGGCACAATGCCGACTCAAGTACAAGAAAACTGACTCTTCTTAATGTCTATGTTTTAAACCATTCCTGTGACACTAGTTACAGATTCCGATGCTTCACTTCAGGTTTACTGTATCCCTCTGACCTCCGTATTGACGATGAAACACAGAAATTGCATCGGAATTTAATACAAAAGGCACAAAGCCGACTTAAGAACAAGAAAACTGACTCTTCTTACTCTCTATGTTTTGAACCATTAATGTGACACTAGTTACAGATTCCGATGCTTCACCTCAGGTTTACTGTATCTATCTGACCTTCTTATTGACGATGAAACACATAAATTGCATCGGAAATAAATCCAAAATTCACAATGCCGACTCAAGTACAAGAGAGCTGGCTCTTTTTACTGTCTATGTTTTGAACCATTCCTGTGACACTAGTTATAGATTCCGATGCTTCACTTCAGGTTTACTGTATCCCTCTGACCTTCGTAATGACGATGGAACACAGAAATTGCATCGTATTTAAATAGAAAAGGCACAATGCCGACTTAAGTACAAGAAAACTGACTCTTCTTACTGTCTATGATCTGAACCATTCCTGTGACACTAGTTATAGATTCCGATACTTCACTTCAGGTTTACTGTATCCCTTTGACCTTCTTATTGACGACGAAACACAGAAATTGCATCGGAATTAAATACAATAGGCACAATGCCGACCTAAGTAGAAGAAAACTGACTCTTCTTACTGTCTATGTTTTGAACCATTCCTGTGACACTAGTTATAGATTCCGATGCTTCACTTCAGGTCTACTGTATCCCTCTGACTTTCTTATTGACGATGAAACACAGAAATTGCATCGGAATTAAATACAATAGGCACAATGCTGACTTAAGTACAAGAAAACTGACTCTTCTTACTGTCTCTGATTTGAACCATTCCTGTGACACTAGTTATAGATTCCGATACTTCACTTCAGGTTTACTGTATCCCTCTGACCTTCTTATTGACGATGAAACACAGAAATTGCATCGGAATTAAATACAAAAATCACAATGCCGACTTAAGTACAAGGAAACTGACTCTTCTAACTGTCTATGTTGTGAACCATTCCTGTGACACTAGTTATACATTCCGATGCTTCACTTCAGGTTTACTGTATCCCTCTGACTTTCTTAATGACGATGAAACACAGAAATTTCATCGGAATTAAATACAAAAGGCACAATGCCGACTTAAGTACAAGAAAACTGACTCTTCTTACTGTCTATGATTTGAACCATTCCTGTGACACTAGTTATAGATTCCGATGCTTCACTTCATGTTTACTGTATCCCTCTGACCTTCTTATTGACGATGAAACACAGATATTGCATCGGAATTAAATACAAATGGCACAATGCCGACTTAAGTACAAGAAAACTGACTCTTCTTACTGTCTATGTTTTGAACCATTCCTGTGACACTGGTTATAGATTCCGATGCTTCACTTCAGGTTTACTGTATCACTCTGACCCTCATAATGACGATGGATAACAGAAATTGCATCGGAATTAAATACAAAAGGCACAATACCGACTTAAGTAAAAGAAAACTGACTTTTCTTACTGTCTATGGTTTGAACCATTCCTGTGACACTAGTTATAGATTCCGATGCTTCACTTCAGGTTTACTGTATCCCTCTGACCTTCTTATTGACGATGAGACACAGAAATTCCATCAGAATTAAATACAAAATTCACAATGCTGACTTAAGTACAAGAAAACTGACTCTTCTTACTGTCTATGTTTTGAACCATTCCTGTGACACTAGTTACAGATTCAGATGCTTCACTTCATGTTTACTGTATAACTCTGACTTTCTTATTGACGATGAAACACAGAAATTGCATCGCAATTAAATGCAATAGCCACAATAACGACTTAAGTACGAGAAGACTGACTCTTCTTACTGTCTATGTTTTGAACCATTCCTGTGACACTAGTTTTAGATTGCGATGCTTCATTTTAGGTTTACTGTATACCTCTTACCTTCTTATTGACGATGAAACACAGAAATTGCATCGGAATTAAACACATAAGGCACAATGCCGTCTCAAGTACAAGAAGACTGGCTCTTCTTACTGTCTACGTTTTGAACCATTCCTGTGACACTAGTAATAGATTCCCATGATTCACTTCAGGTTCACTGTATCACTATGACCTCCTTATTGACGATGAAACACAGAAATTGCATCGGAATTAAATACAAAAGGCACAATGCCGACCCAAGTACAAGAAGGCTGGCTCATCATACTGTCTATGATTTGAACCATTCCTGTGACACTAGTTATTGATTCCGTTGCTTCACTTTAGGTTTACTGTATCCCTCTGACCTTCTTATTGACGATGAAACTCAGAAATTGCATCGGAATCAAATAGAAAAGGCACAATTCCGACTTAAGAACAAGAAAACTGACTCTTCTTAGTGTCTATGTTTTGAACCATTCCTGTGACACTAGTTATAGATTCCGATGCTTCACTTCAGGTTTAGTGTATCCCTCGGACTTTCTTATTGACGATGAAACACAGAAATTGCATCGGAATTAATACGATAGGCACAGTGCCGACTTAAGTAAAAGAAGTCTGACACTTCCCACTGTCTATGCTTTGAACCATTCCTGTGATACTAGTTACAGATTCCGATGCTTCACTTCAGGTTTACTGTATCCCTCTGACCTTCTTATTGACAATGAAACACAGAAATTGCATCGGAATTAAATACAAAAGGCACAATGCCGACTTAAGTACAAGAAAACTGACTCTTCTTACTGTCTATGTTTTGAACCATTCCTGTGACACTAGTTATAGTTTCCGATGCTTCACTTCAGGTTTACTGTATCCCTCTGACCTTGTTATTGACGATGAAACACAGAAATAGCATCGGAATTCAATAGATAAGGCACAATGCCGACTCAAGTACAAGAAGACTGGCTCTTCTTACTGTCTACGTTTTGAACCTTTCCTGTGAGACCGGTTTTAGATTCCAATGCTTCACTTCAGGATTACTGTATCCCTTGGACCTTCTTATTGACGACGAAACACAGAAATTGCATCGGATTTAAATACAAAGGCACATTGCCGACCTACGTACAAGAGAACTGACTCTTCTTACTGTCTATGTTTTGAACCATTCCTGTGCCACTAGTTATAGATTCCGATGCTTCACTTCAAGTTTACTGTATCCCTCCGACCTACTTATTGATGATGAAACACAGAAATTGCATCGGAATTAAATACAAAAGGCACAATGCCGACTTAAGTACAAGAAAACTGACTCGTCTTACTGTCTATGTTTTGAACCATTCTTGTGACATTAGTTACAGATTCCGATGCTTCTCTTCAGGATTACTGCATCCCTCTGACCTTCTAATTGACGATGAAACACAAAAATTGCATCGGAATTATATACAAAAGGCACAATGCCAACTTAAGTACAAGAAAATTGACTCTTCCTACTGTCTATGCTTTGAACCATTCCTGTGACACTAGTTATAGTTTCCGATGCTACACTTCGGGTTTACTGTATCCCTCTGACCTTCTTATTGACGATGAAACACAGAAATTGCATCGGAATTAAATAGGAAGGACACAATGCCGACTTAAGTACAAGAAAACTGACTCTTCCAACTGTCTATGTTTTGAACCATTCCTGTGACACTAGTTATAGGTTCCGATGGTTCACTTCAGGTTTACTGTATCCCTCTGACATTCGTATTGGCGATGAAACACAGAATTTGAATCAAAAAGAAATAGAAAAGGCACAATGCCCAATCAAGTACCAGAAAACTGACTCTTCTTACTGTCTATGTTTTAAACCATTCCTGTGACACTGGTTACAGATTCCGATGCTTCACTTCAGGTTTACTGTATCCCTCTGACCTCCTTATTGACGATGAAACACAGAAATTGCATCGGAATTTAATACAAAAGGCACAAAGCCGACTTAAGTACAAGAAAACTGACTCTTCTTACTGTCTATGTTTTGAACCATTTCTGTGACACTAGATACAGATTCCGATGCTTCACTTCAGGTTTACTGTATCCATCTGACTGTCTTATTGACGATGAAACACAGAAATTGCGTCGGAAATAAATCCAAAAGGCACAATGCCGGCTCAAGTACAAGAAGGCTGGCTCTTTTTACTGTCTATCTTTCGAACCATTCCTGTGACACTAGTTATAGATTCCGTTGCTTCACTTCAGGATCACTGTATCCCTCTGACCTTCTTATTGACGATTTAACACAGAAATTGCATCGGAATTAAATACAAAAGGCACAATGCCGACTAAAGTACAAGAGGACTGGCTCATCTTACTGTCTATGTTTGGAACCATTCCTGTGACACTAGTTATAGATTCCGTTGCTACACTTCAGGTTTACTGTATCCCTCTGACCTTCTTATTGACGATGAATCACAGAAATTAAATCGGAATTAAATAGAAAAGGCACAAGGCCGACTTAAGTACAAGAAAACTGACTCTTCCTACTGTCTATGTTTTGAACCATTTCTGTGACACTAGTTATAGATTCCGATGCTTCACTTCAGGTTTACTGTATCCCTCTGACCTCCTTATTGACGATGAAACACAGAAATTGCATCGGAATGAAATAGAAAAGGCACAATGCCGACTTAACTACAAGAAAACTTACTCTTCTTACTGTCTATGTTTTGAACCATTCCTGTGGCACTAGTTATAGATTCCGATGCTTCAATTCATGTTTACTGTATCCCTCTGACAATCATATTGACGATGAAACACAGAAATTGCATCGGAATCATATACAAAACGCACAATGCCGACTCAAGTAAAAGAGGACTGGCTCATCTTACTGTCTATGCTTTAAACCTTCCCTGTGAGACCGGTTTCAGATTCCGACGCTTCACTTAAGGTTTACTGTATCCCTTGGACCTCCTTATTGACGATGAAACACAGAAATTACATCGGAATCAAATAGAAAAGTTACAAAGCTGATTTAAGTACAAAAAAACTGAGTCTTCTTACTGTCTATGTTTTTGAACCATTCCTGTGACACTAGTTATAGATTCCGATGGTTCACTTGAGGTTTACTGTATCCCTCTGACATTCTTATTGACGATGAAACACAGACATTGCATCGGAATTAAATAGAAAAGGCACAATGCCGATTCAAGTACAACAAAACAGACTCTTTTTATTGTCTATGTTTTGATCCATTCCTGTGACACCAGTTACAGATTCCGAAGCTTCACTTCTGGTTTACTGTATCCCTCCGACCTTCTTATTGACGATGAAACACAGAAATTGCTTCGGAATTAAATAGAAAAGGCACAATGCCGACTTAAGTACAAGAAAACTGACTCTTCTTACTGTCTATGTTTTGAACCATTCCTGTGACACTAGTTATAGATTCCGATGCTTCACTTCAGGTTTACTGTATCCCTCTGACCTCCTTATTGACGATGAAACACAGAAATTGCATCTGAATTAAATAGAAAAGGCACAATGTCGACTTAAGAACAAGACAACTGACTCTTCTTACTGTCTATGTTTTGAACCTTTCCTGTGAGACCGGTTTTTGATTCCGACGCTTCACTTCAGGTTCACTGTAACCCTTGGACCCCATTGTTGACGATGAAACACAGAAATTGCATTGGAATTAAATACAAAAGGCACAATGCTGACTTAAGTACAAGAAAACTGACTGTTCTTACTGTCTATGTTTTAAACCATTCCTCTGACGCTAGTTATAGATTCCGATGGTTCACTTCAGGTTTACTGTATCCCTCTGACATTCTTATTGACGATGAAACACAGACATTGCATCGGAATTAAATAGAAAAGACACAATGCCGATTCAAGTACAAGAAAACTGACTCTTCTTACTGTCTATGTTTTGAACCATTTCTGTGACACTAGTTATAGATTCCGATGCTTCAGTTCAGGTTTACTGTATCCCTCTGACCTTCTTATTGACGATGAAACACAGAAATTGCATCGGAATTAAATAGAAAACGCACAATGCCGACTTAAGTACAAGAAAACTGACTCTTCTTACTGTCTATGTTTTGAACCATTTCTGTGACACTAGTTATAGATTCCGATGCTTCACTTCAGGTTTACTGTATCCCTCTGACCTCCTTATTGACGATGAAACACAGAAATTGCATCGGAATTATATACAAAAGGCACAATGCCGACTCAAGTACAAGAGGACTGGCTCTTCTTACTGTCTATGTTTTTAACCTTTCCTGTGAGACCGGTTTTAGATTGCGATGCTTCACTTCAGGTTCACTGCATCCCTCTGACCTCCTTATTGACGATGACACATAGAAATTGCATCGGAACTAAATACAAAAGGCACAATGCCGACTCAAGTACAAGAAGACTGGCTTTTCTTTCTGTCTATGTTTTGAACCATTCCTGTGACACTAGTTATAGATTCCGATGATTCACTTCAGGTTCACTGTATCCCTCTGACCTCCTTATTGACGATGACACACAGAAATTGCATCGGAATTGAATGCAAAAGGCACAATGCCGACTCAAGTACAAGAAGGCTGGCTCATCTTACTGTCTATCTTTCGAACCATTCCTGTGACACTAGTTACAGATTCCGATGCTTCACTTCAGGTTTACTGTATCCCTCTGACCTTCTTATTGACGATGAAATACAGAAATTGCATTAGAATTAAATAGAAAAGGCACAATGCCGACTTAAGTACTAGAAAACTGACTCTTCTTACTGTCTATGATTTGAACCGTTTCTGTGACACTAGTTATAGATTCCGATGCTTCACTTCAGGTTTACTGTATCCCTCTGACCTTCTTATTGACGATGAAACACAGAAATTGCATCGTAATTAAATAGAAAACGCACAATGCCGACTTAAGTACAAGAAAACTGACTCTTCTTACTGTCTATGTTTTGAACCATTTCTGTGACACTAGTTATAGATTCCGATGCTTCACTTCAGGTTTACTGTATCCCTCTGACCTCCTTATTGACCATGAAACACAGAAATTGCATCGGAATTATATACAAAAGGCACAATGCCGACTCAAGTACAAGAGGACTGGCTCTTCTTACTGCCTATGTTTTGAACCTTTCCTGTGAGACCGGTTTTAGATTGCGATGCTTCACTTCAGGTTTACTATATCCCTTGGACCTTCTTATTGACGACGTAACACAGAAATTGCATCGGAATTAAATACAAAAGGCACAATGCCGACTCAAGTACAAGAAGACTGGCTCTTCTTCCTGTCTATGATTTGAACCATTCCTGTGACACTAGTTATAGTTTCTGATGCTTCACTTCAGGTTTACTGTATCCCTCTGACCTTCTTATTGACGATGAAACACAGAAATTGCATCAGAATTAAATAGAACAGGCACAATGCCGACTTAAGTTCAAGAGGGCTGGCTCTTCTTACTGTCTATGTTTTGAACCTTTCCCTTGAGACCGATTTTAAATTCTGATGCTTCACTTCAGGTTTACTGTATCCCTTGGACCTTCTTATTGACGACGAAACACAGAAATTGCATTGGAATTAAATAGAAAACGCACAATGCCGACTTAAAAACAAGAAGACTGACTCTTCTTACTGTCTATGTTTTGAACCATTCCTGTGACACTAGTTACAGATTCCGATGCTTCACTTCGGGTTCACTGTATCCCTCTGACCTTCTTATTGACGATGAAACACAGAAATTGCATCGGAATTAAATAGAAAAGGCACAATGACGACTCAAGTACATGAAAACTGACTCTTCTTACTGTCTATGCTTTGAACCATTCCTGTGACACTAGTTATAGATTCC
This sequence comes from Schistocerca americana, assembly GCF_021461395.2. Taxonomy (NCBI): domain Eukaryota; kingdom Metazoa; phylum Arthropoda; class Insecta; order Orthoptera; family Acrididae; genus Schistocerca; species Schistocerca americana. The sequence continues at coordinate 75,510 of NW_025726664.1, forward strand.
GATGCTTCACTTCAGGTTTACTGTATCCCTCTGACCTTCTTATTGACGATGAAACACAGAAACTGCATCGGAATTATATACAAAAGGCACAATGCCAACTCAAGTATATGAGGACCGGCTCTTCTTACTGTCTATGTTTTGAGCCCTTCCTGTGAGACCGGTTTTAGATTCCGATGCTTCACTTCAGGTTTACTGTATCCCTTGCACCTTCTTATTGACGACGAAACACAGAAAATGCATTGGAATTAAATAGAAAGGGCACAATGCCGACATAAGTACAAGAAGACTGACTCTTCTTCCTGTCTACGTTTTGAACCATTCCTGTGACACTAGTTATAGATTCCGATGCTTCACTTCAGGTTTACTGTATCCCACTGACCTCCTTATTGACGATGAAACACGGAAATTGCATCGGAATTATATACAAAAGGCACAATGCCGACTCAAGTACAAGAGGACTGGCTCTTCTTACTGTCTATGTTTTGAACCTTTCCTGTGAGACCGGTTTTAGATTGCGATGCTTCACTTCAGGTTTACTATATCCCTTGGACCTTCTTATTGACGACGTAACACAGAAATTGCATCGGAATTAAATACAAAAGGCACAATGCCGACTCAAGTACAAGAAGACTGGCTCTTCTTCCTGTCTATGATTTGAACCATTCCTGTGACACTAGTTATAGTTTCCGATGCTTCACTTCAGGTTTACTGTATCCCCCTGACCTCCTTATTGACGATGAAACACAGAATTTGCATCGGAATTAAATAGAAAAGGCACATTGCGGACTGAAGTACAAGACGCCTGACTCTTCTTACTGTCTATGTTTTGGACCACTCCTGTGACACTAGTTATAGATTCCGTTGCTTCACTTCAGGTTTACTGTATCCCTCTGACCTCCTTATTGACGATGAAACACAGAAATTGCATCAGAATTAAATACAAAAAGCACAATGCCGACTCAAGTACGAGAGGACTGGCTCTCCTTATTGTCTATGTTTTGAACCTTTCCTGTGAGACCGGTTTTAAATTGCGATGCTTCACTTCAGGTTTACTGTATCTCTTGGACCTTCTTATTGACGACGAAACACAGAAATTGCATCGGAATTAAATACAAAAAGCACAATGCCGACTCAAGTACAAGAAGACTGGCTTTTCTTTCTGTCTATGTTTTGAACCATTCCTGTGATACTAGTTATAGATTCCGATGATTCACTTCAGGTTCACTGTATCCCTCTGACCTCCTTATTGACGATGACACACAGAAATTGCATCGGAATTAAATGCAAAAGGCACAATGCCGACTCAACTACAAGAAGGCTGGCTCATCTTACTGTCTATCTTTCGAACCATTCCTGTGACACTAGTTATAGATTCCGTTGCTTCACTTCAGGATTACTGTATCCCTCTGACCTTCTTATTGACGATGAAACACAGAAATTGCATCAGAATTAAATAGAACAGGCACAATGCCGACTTAAGTTCAAGAGGGCTGGCTCTTCTCACTGTCTATGTTTTGAACCCTTCCCTTGAGACCGACTTTAGATTCTGATGCTTCACTTCAGGTTTACTGTATCCCTTGGACCTTCTTATTGACGACGAAACACAGAAATTGCATTGGAATTAAATAGAAAAGGCACAATGCCGACTTAAAAACAAGAAGACTGACTCTTCTTACTGTCTATGTTTTGAACCATTCCTGTGACACTAGTTACAGATTCCGATGCTTCACTTCGGGTTCACTGTATCCCTCTGACCTTCTTATTGACGATGAAACACAGAAATTGCATCGGAATTAAATAGAAAAGGCACAATGACGACTCAAGTACATGAAAACTGACTCTTCTTACTGCATATGCTTTCAACCATTCCTGTGACACTAGTTATAGATTCCGATGCTTCACTTCAGGTTTACTGTATCCCTCTGACCTTCTTATTGACGATGAAACACAGAAACTGCATCGGAATTATATACAAAAGGCACAAAGCCGACTTAAGTACAAGAAAACTGACTCTTCTTACTGTCTATGTTTTGAACCATTTCTGTGACACTAGATACAGATTCCGATGCTTCACTTCAGGTTTACTGTATCCATCTGACTGTCTTATTGACGATGAAACACAGAAATTGCGTCGGAAATAAATCCAAAAGGCACAATGCCGGCTCAAGTACAAGAAGGCCGGCTCTTTTTACTGTCTATCTTTCGAACCATTCCTGTGACACTAGTTATAGATTCCGTTGCTTCACTTCAGGATCACTGTATCCCTCTGACCTTCTTATTGACGATTAAACACAGAAATTGCATCGGAATTAAATACAAAAGGCACAATGCCGACTAAAGTACAAGAGGACTGGCTCATCTTACTGTCTATGTTTGGAACCATTCCTGTGACACTAGTTATAGATTCCGTTGCTACACTTCAGGTTTACTGTATCCCTCTGACCTTCTTATTGACGATGAATCACAGAAATTAAATCGGAATTAAATAGAAAAGGCACAAGGCCGACTTAAGTACAAGAAAACTGACTCTTCCTACTGTCTATGTTTTGAACCATTTCTGTGACACTAGTTATAGATTCCGATGCTTCACTTCAGGTTTACTGTATCCCTCTGACCTCCTTATTGACGATGAAACACAGAAATTGCATCGGAATGAAATAGAAAAGGCACAATGCCGACTTAACTACAAGAAAACTTACTCTTCTTACTGTCTATGTTTTGAACCATTCCTGTGGCACTAGTTATAGATTCCGATGCTTCAATTCATGTTTACTGTATCCCTCTGACAATCATATTGACGATGAAACACAGAAATTGCATCGGAATCATATACAAAACGCACAATGCCGACTCAAGTAAAAGAGGACTGGCTCATCTTACTGTCTATGCTTTAAACCTTCCCTGTGAGACCGGTTTTAGATTCCGACGCTTCACTTAAGGTTTACTGTATCCCTTGGACCTCCTTATTGACGATGAAACACAGAAATTGCATCGGAATCAAATAGAAAAGTTACAAAGCTGATTTAAGTACAAAAAAACTGAGTCTTCTTACTGTCTATGTTTTTGAACCATTCCTGTGACACTAGTTATAGATTCCGATGGTTCACTTGAGGTTTACTGTATCCCTCTGACATTCTTATTGACGATGAAACACAGACATTGCATCGGAATTAGATAGAAAAGGCACAATGCCGATTCAAGTACAACAAAACAGACTCTTTTTATTGTCTATGTTTTGATCCATTCCTGTGACACCAGTTACAGATTCCGAAGCTTCACTTCTGGTTTACTGTATCCCTCCGACCTTCTTATTGACGATGAAACACAGAAATTGCTTCGGAATTAAATAGAAAAGGCACAATGCCGACTTAAGTACAAGAAAACTGACTCTTCTTACTGTCTATGTTTTGAACCATTCCTGTGACACTAGTTATAGATTCCGATGCTTCACTTCAGGTTTACTGTATCCCTCTGACCTCCTTATTGACGATGAAACACAGAAATTGCATCTGAATTAAATAGAAAAGGCACAATGTCGACTTAAGAACAAGACAACTGACTCTTCTTACTGTCTATGTTTTGAACCTTTCCTGTGAGACCGGTTTTTGATTCCGACGCTTCACTTCAGGTTCACTGTAACCCTTGGACCCCATTGTTGACGATGAAACACAGAAATTGCATTGGAATTAAATACAAAAGGCACAATGCTGACTTAAGTACAAGAAAACTGACTGTTCTTACTGTCTATGTTTTAAACCATTCCTCTGACGCTAGTTATAGATTCCGATGGTTCACTTCAGGTTTACTGTATCCCTCTGACATTCTTATTGACGATGAAACACAGACATTGCATCGGAATTAAATAGAAAAGACACAATGCCGATTCAAGTACAAGAAAACTGACTCTTCTTACTGTCTATGTTTTGAACCATTTCTGTGACACTAGTTATAGATTCCGATGCTTCAGTTCAGGTTTACTATATCCCTCTGACCTTCTTATTGACGATGAAACACAGAAATTGCATCGGAATTAAATAGAAAACGCACAATGCCGACTTAAGTACAAGAAAACTGACTCTTCTTACTGTCTATGTTTTGAACCATTTCTGTGACACTAGTTATAGATTCCGATGCTTCACTTCAGGTTTACTGTATCCCTCTGACCTCCTTATTGACGATGAAACACAGAAATTGCATCGGAATTATATACAAAAGGCACAATGCCGACTCAAGTACAAGAGGACTGGCTCTTCTTACTGTCTATGTTTTTAACCTTTCCTGTGAGACCGGTTTTAGATTGCGATGCTTCACTTCAGGTTCACTGCATCCCTCTGACCTCCTTATTGACGATGACACATAGAAATTGCATCGGAATTAAATACAAAAGGCACAATGCCGACTCAAGTACAAGAAGACTGGCTTTTCTTTCTGTCTATGTTTTGAACCATTCCTGTGACACTAGTTATAGATTCCGATGATTCACTTCAGGTTCACTGTATCCCTCTGACCTCCTTATTTACGATGACACACAGAAATTGCATCGGAATTGAATGCAAAAGGCACAATGCCGACTCAAGTACAAGAAGGCTGGCTCATCTTACTGTCTATCTTTCGAACCATTCCTGTGACACTAGTTACAGATTCCGATGCTTCACTTCAGGTTTACTGTATCCCTCTGACCTTCTTATTGACGATGAAATACAGAAATTGCATTAGAATTAAATAGAAAAGGCACAATGCCGACTTAAGTACTAGAAAACTGACTCTTCTTACTGTCTATGTTTTGAACCATTTCTGTGACACTAGTTATAGATTCCGATGCTTCAGTTCAGGTTTACTATATCCCTCTGACCTTCTTATTGACGATGAAACACAGAAATTGCATCGGAATTAAATAGAAAACGCACAATGCCGACTTAAGTACAAGAAAACTGACTCTTCTTACTGTCTATGTTTTGAACCATTTCTGTGACACTAGTTATAGATTCCGATGCTTCACTTCAGGTTTACTGTATCCCTCTGACCTCCTTATTGACGATGAAACACAGAAATTGCATCGGAATTATATACAAAAGGCACAATGCCGACTCAAGTACAAGAGGACTGGCTCTTCTTACTGCCTATGTTTTGAACCTTTCCTGTGAGACCGGTTTTAGATTGCGATGCTTCACTTCAGGTTTACTATATCCCTTGGACCTTCTTATTGACGACGTAACACAGAAATTGCATCGGAATTAAATACAAAAGGCACAATGCCGACTCAAGTACAAGAAGACTGGCTCTTCTTCCTGTCTATGATTTGAACCATTCCTGTGACACTAGTTATAGTTTCTGATGCTTCACTTCAGGTTTACTGTATCCCTCTGACCTTCTTATTGACGATGAAACACAGAAATTGCATCAGAATTAAATAGAACAGGCACAATGCCGACTTAAGTTCAAGAGGGCTGGCTCTTCTTACTGTCTATGTTTTGAACCTTTCCCTTGAGACCGATTTTAAATTCTGATGCTTCACTTCAGGTTTACTGTATCCCTTGGACCTTCTTATTGACGACGAAACACAGAAATTGCATTGGAATTAAATAGAAAACGCACAATGCCGACTTAAAAACAAGAAGACTGACTCTTCTTACTGTCTATGTTTTGAACCATTCCTGTGACACTAGTTACAGATTCCGATGCTTCACTTCGGGTTCACTGTATCCCTCTGACCTTCTTATTGACGATGAAACACAGAAATTGCATCGGAATTAAATAGAAAAGGCACAATGACGACTTAAGTACAAGAAGACTGACTCTTCTTCCTGTCTACGTTTTGAACCATTCCTGTGACACTAGTTATAGATTCCGATGCTTCACTTCAGAATTACTGTATCCCTCTGACCTCCTTATTGACGATGAAACACGGAAATTGCATCGGAATTATATACAAAAGGCACAATGCCGACTCAAGTACAAGAGGACTGGCTCTTCTTACTGTCTATGTTTTGAACCTTTCCTGTGAGACCGGTTTTAGATTGCGATGCTTCACTTCAGGTTTACTATATCCCTTGGACCTTCTTATTGACGACGTAACACAGAAATTGCATCGGAATTAAATACAAAAGGCACAATGCCGACTCAAGTACAAGAAGACTGGCTCTTCTTCCTGTCTATGATTTGAACCATTCCTGTGACACTAGTTATAGTTTTCGATGCTTCACTTCAGGTTTACTGTATCCCCCTGACCTCCTTATTGACGATGAAACACAGAATTTGCATCGGAATTAAATAGAAAAGGCACATTGCGGACTGAAGTACAAGACGCCTGACTCTTCTTACTGTCTATGTTTTGGACCACTCCTGTGACACTAGTTATAGATTCCGTTGCTTCACTTCAGGTTTACTGTATCCCTCTGACCTCCTTATTGACGATGAAACACAGAAATTGCATCAGAATTAAATACAAAAAGCACAATGCCGACTCAAGTACGAGAGGACTGGCTCTCCTTATTGTCTATGTTTTGAACCTTTCCTGTGAGACCGGTTTTAAATTGCGATGCTTCACTTCAGGTTTACTGTATCTCTTGGACCTTCTTATTGACGACGAAACACAGAAATTGCATCGGAATTAAATACAAAAAGCACAATGCCGACTCAAGTACAAGAAGACTGGCTTTTCTTTCTGTCTATGTTTTGAACCATTCCTGTGATACTAGTTATAGATTCCGATGATTCACTTCAGGTTCACTGTATCCCTCTGACCTCCTTATTGACGATGACACACAGAAATTGCATCGGAATTAAATGCAAAAGGCACAATGCCGACTCAACTACAAGAAGGCTGGCTCATCTTACTGTCTATCTTTCGAACCATTCCTGTGACACTAGTTATAGATTCCGTTGCTTCACTTCAAGATTACTGTATCCCTCTGACCTTCTTATTGACGATGAAACACAGAAATTGCATCAGAATTAAATAGAACAGGCACAATGCCGACTTAAGTTCAAGAGGGCTGGCTCTTCTCACTGTCTATGTTTTGAACCCTTCCCTTGAGACCGACTTTAGATTCTGATGCTTCACTTCAGGTTTACTGTATCCCTTGGACCTTCTTATTGACGACGAAACACAGAAATTGCATTGGAATTAAATAGAAAAGGCACAATGCCGACTTAAAAACAAGAAGACTGACTCTTCTTACTGTCTATGTTTTGAACCATTCCTGTGACACTAGTTACAGATTCCGATGCTTCACTTCGGGTTCACTGTATCCCTCTGACCTTCTTATTGACGATGAAACACAGAAATTGCATCGGAATTAAATAGAAAAGGCACAATGACGACTCAAGTACATGAAAACTGACTCTTCTTACTGCATATGCTTTCAACCATTCCTGTGACACTAGTTATAGATTCCGATGCTTCACTTCAGGTTTACTGTATCCCTCTGACCTTCTTATTGACGATGAAACACAGAAACTGCATCGGAATTATATACAAAAGGCACAATGCCAACTCAAGTACATGAGGACCGCCTCTTCTTACTGTCTATGTTTTGAGCCCTTCTTGTGAGACCGGTTTTAGATTCCGATGCTTCACTTCAGGTTTACTGTATCCCTTGCACCTTCTTATTGACGACGAAACACAGAAAATGCATTGGAATTAAATAGAAAGGGCACAATGCCGACTTAAGTACAAGAAGACTGACTCTTCTTACTGTCTACGTTTTGAACCATTCCTGTGACACTAGTTATAGATTCCGATGCTTCACTTCAGGTTTACTGTATTCCCCTGACCTCCTTATTGACGATGTATCACAGAATTTGCATCGGAATTAAATAGAAAAGGCACAATGCCGACTGAAGTAAGAGACAACTGACTCTTCTTACTGTCTATGTTTTGGACCACTCCTGTGACACCAGGTATAGATTCCGTTGCTCCACTTGAGGTGTACTGTATCCCTCTGACCTTCTTGGTGACGATGAAACACAGAAATTGCATCGGAATTAAACAGAAAAGGCACAATGCCGACTTAAGTACAAGACAACTGACTCGTCTTACTGTCTATGTTTTCAACCATTCCTGTGCCACTAGTTATAGATTCCGATTCTTCACTTCATGTTTACTGTATCCCTCTGACCTTCTTATTGACGATGAAACACAGAAATTGCATCGGAATTATATACAAAAGGCACAATGCCGACTCAAGTAAAAGAGGACTGGCTCTTCCTACTGTCTGTGCTTTGAACCTCTCCTGTGAGACCCGTTTTAGATTCCGATGCTTCAGTTCAGGTTTACTGTATCCCTTGGCCCTTCCTATTGACGACGAAACACAGAAATTGCATCGGAATTAAATAGAAAAGTCACAATGCCGACTTACATACAAGAAGACTGACTCTTCTTACTGTCTACGTTTTGAACCATTCCTGTGACACTAGTTATAGATTCCGATGCTTCACTTCAGGTTTACTGTATCCCTCTGACCTCCTTATTGAAGATGAAACACAGAAATTGCATCGTATTTAAATAGAAAACGCACAATGTCGACTTAAGTACAAGACAACTGACTCATCTTACTGTCTATGTTTTGAACTATTCCTGTGACACTAGTTATAGATTCCGATGCTTCACTTCAGGTTTACTGTATCCCTCTGACCTCCTTATTGACGATGTAACACAGAAACTGCATCGGAATTAAATAGAAAAGGCACAATGCCGACTTAAGTACAAGACAATTGACCCTTCTTACTGTCTATGTTTTGAACCATTCCTGTGACTCTAGTTACAGATTCCGATGCTTCACTACAGGTTTATTGTATCTCTCTGACCTTCTTATTGACGATGAAACACAGAAATTGCATTGGAATTAAATACAAAAGGCACAATACTGACTTAAGTACAAGAAAACTGACTCTTCTTACTGTCTATGTTTTGAACCATTCCTGTGACACTAGTTATAGATTCCGATGGTTCACTTCAGGTTTACTGTATCCCTCTGACATTTTTATTGACGATGAAACACAGACATTGCATCGGAATTAAATAGAAAAGACACAATGCCGATTCAAGTACAAGAAAATTGACTCTTCTTACTGTCTATGTTTTGAACCATTCCCGTGACACTAGTTACAGATTCCGATGCTTCACTTCAGGTTTACTGTATCCCTCTGACCTTCTTATTGACGATGAAATACAGAAATTGCATCAGAATTAAATAGAAAAGGCACAATGCCGACTTAAGTACAAGAAAACTGACTCTTCTTACTGTCTATGATTTGAACCATTTCTGTTACACTAGTTATAGGTTCCGATGCTTCACTTCAGGTTTACTGTATCCCTCTGCCCCGCTTATTGACGATGAAACACAGAAATTGCATCGGAATTAAATAGAAAACGCACAATGCCGACTTAAGTACAAGAAAACTGACTCTTCTTACTGTCTATGTTTTGAACCATTTCTGTGACACTAGTTATAGATTCCGATGCTTCACTTCAGGTTTACTGTATCCCTCTGACCTCCGTATTGACGATGAAACACAGAAATTGCATCGGAATTATCTACAAAAGGCACAATGCCGACTCAAGTACAAGAGGACTGGCTCTTCTTACTGTCTATGTTTTGAACCTTTCCTGTGAGACCGTTTTTAGATTGCGATGCTTCACTTCAGGTTTACTATATCCCTTGGACCTTCTTATTGACGACGTAACACGGAAATTGCATCGGAATTAAATACAAAATGCACAATACCGACTCAAGTACAAGAAGACTGGCTCTTCTTCCTGTCTATGATTTGAACCATTCCTGTGACACTAGTTATAGATTCCGATGCTTCACTTCAGGTTTACTGTATCCCCCTGACCTCCTTATTGACGATGAAACACAGAATTTGCATCGGAATTAAGTAGAAAATGCACATTGCGGACTGAAGTACAAGACAACTGACTCTTCTTACTGTCTATGTTTTGGACCTCTCCTGTGACACTAGTTATAGATTCCGTTTCTTCACTTCAGGTTTACTGTATCCCTCTGACCTCCTTATTGACGATGAAACACAGAAATTGCATCGGAATTATATACAAAAGGCACAATGCCGACTCAAGTACAATAGGACTGGCTCTTCTTACTGTCTATATTTTGAACCTTTCCTGTGAGGCCGGTTTTAGATTGCGATGCTTCACTTCAGGTTTACTGTATTCCTTGGACCTTCTTATTGACGACGAAACACAAAAATTGCATCGGAATGATATACAAAAGGCACAATGCCAAGTCAAGTACAAGAGGACCGGCTCTTCTTACTGTCTATGTTTTGAACCCTTCCTGTGAGACTGGTTTTAGATTCCGATGCTTCACTTCAGGTTTACTGTATCCCTTGCACCTTCTTATTGACGACGAAACACAGAAATTGCATCGGAATTAAATAGAAAAGGCACAATGCCGACTTAAGTACAAGACAACTGACTCTTCTTACTGTCTATGTTTTGAACCATTCCTGTGACACTAGTTATAGATTCCGATGCTTCACTTTATGTTTACTGTATCCCTCTGACCTTCTTATTGACGATGAAACACAGAAATATCATCGGAATGATATACAAAAAGCACAATGCCGACTCAAGTACAAGAGGACTGGCTCTTCTTACTGTCTATGTTTTGAACCTTTCCTGTGAGACCGGTTTTTGATTCCGACGCTTCACTTTAGGTTTACTGTATCCCTTGGACCTCATTATTGACGATGAAACACAGAAATTGCATTGGAATAAAATACAAAAGGCACAATGCTGACTTGAGTACAAGAGAACTGACCCTTCTTACTGTCTATGTTTTGAACCATTCCTGTGACACTAGTTATAGATTCAGATGGTTCACTTCAGGTGTACTGTATCCCTCTGACATTCTTATTGACGATGAAACACAGACATTGCGTCGGAATTAAATAGAAAAGACACAATGCCGATTCAAGTACAAGAAAACTCACTCTTCTTACTGTCTATGTTTTGAACCATTCCTGTGACACTAGTTACAGATTCCGATGCTTCACTTCAGGTTTACTGTATCCCTCTGACCTTCTTATTGACGATGAAACACATAAATTGCATCAGAATTAAATAGAAAAGGCACAATGCCAACTTAAGTAAAAGAAAACTGACTCTTCTTACTGTCTATGTTTTGAACCATTTCTGTGACACTAGTTATAGATTCCGATGCTTCACTTCATGTTTACTGTATCCCTCTGACCTCCTTATTGACGATGAAACACAGAAATCGCATCGCAATTATGTACAAAAGGCACAATGCCGACGCAAGTACAAGAGGACTGGCTCTTCTTACTGTCTATGTTTTGAACCTTTCCTGTGAGACCAGTTTTAGATTGCGATGCTTCACTTCAGGTTTACTGTATCCCTTGGACCTTCTTATTGACGACGTAACACAGAAATTGCATCGGAATTAAATACAAAAGGCACAATGCCGACTCAAGTACAATATGACTAGCTCTTCTTTCTGTCTATGATTTGAACCATTCCTGTGACACTAGTTATAGATTCCGATGCTTCACTTCAGGTTCACTGTATCCCTCTGATCTCCTTATTGACGATGAAACACAGAAATTGCATCGGAATTAAATACAAAAGGCACAATGCAGACTCGAGTACAAGAGGACTGGCTCTTCGTACTGTCTATGTTTTGAATCTTTCCTGTGAGACCGGTTCTAGATTGCGATGCTTCACTACAGGTTTACTGTATCCCTTGGACCTTCTTATTGAAGACGAAACACAGAAATTGCATCGGAATTAAATACAAAAGGCACAATGCCGACTTAAAAACAAGAAGACTGACTCTTCTTACTGTCTATGTTTTGAAACATTCCTGTGACACTAGTTACAGATTCCGATGCTTCAATTCGGGTCTACTGTATCCCTCTGACCTTCTTATTGACGAAGAAACACAGAAATTGCATCGGAATTAAATAGAAAAGTCACAATGCCGACTTACGTACTAGAAGACTGACTCTTCTTACTGTCTACGTTTTGAACCATTCCTGTGACACTAGTTATAGATTCCGATGCTTCACTTCAGGTTTACTGTATCCCTCTGACCTCCTTATTGAAGATGAAACACAGAAATTGCATCGTAATTAAATAGAAAAGACACAATGCCGACTTAAGTACAAGACAACTGACTCATCTTACTGTCTATGTTTTGAACCATTCCTGTGACACTAGTTATAGATTCCGATGCTTCACTTCAGGTTTACTGTATCCCTCTGACCTCCTTATTGACGATGAAACACAGAAATTGCGTCGGAATTAAATAGAAAAGGCACAATGCCGACTTAAGTACAAGACAATTGACCCTTCTTACTGTCTATGTTTTGAACCATTCCTGTGACACTAGTTACAGATTCCGATGCTTCACTTCAGGTTTATTGTATCTCTCTGACCTTCTTATTGACGATGAAACACAGAAATTGCATTGGAATTAAATACAAAAGGCACAATACTGACTTAAGTACAAGAAAACTGACTCTGCTTACTGTCTATGTTTTGAACCATTCCTGTGACACTAGTTATAGATTCCGATGGTTCACTTCAGGTTTACTGTATCCCTCTGACATTCTTATTGACGATGAAACACAGACATTGCATCGGAATTAAATAGAAAAGACACAATGCCGATTCAAGTAGAAGAAAACTGACTCTTCTTACTGTCTATGTTTTGAACCATTCCCGTGACACTAGTTACAGATTCCGATGCTTCACTTCAGGTTTACTGTATCCCTCTGACCTTCTTATTGACGATGAATTACAGAAATTGCATCAGAATTAAATAGAAAAGGCACAATGCCGACTTACGTACAAGAAAACTGACTCTTCTTACTGTCTATGATTTGAACCATTCCTGTGACACTAGTTATAGATTCCGATGCTTTACTTCAGGTTTACTGTATCCCTCTGACCTCCTTATTGACGATGAAACACAGAAATTGCATAGGAATTATATACAAATGGCACAATGCCGACTCAAGTACAAGAGGACTGGCTCTACTTACTGTCTATGTTTTGAACCTTTCCTGTGAGACCGGTTTTAGATTGCGATGCTTCACTTCAGGTTTACTATATCCCTTGGACCTTCTAATTGACGACGTAACACAGAAATTGCATCGGAATTAAATACAAAAGGCACAATGCCGACTCAAGTACAAGAAGACTGGCTCCTCTTCCTGTCTATGATTTGAACCATTCCTGTGACACTAGTTATAGATTCCGATGCTTCACTTCAGGTTTACTGTACCCCCCTGACCTCCTTATTGACGATGAAACACAGAATTTGCATCGGAATGAAATAGAAAAGGCACATTGCGGACTGAAGTAAAAGACATCTGAATCTTCTTACTGTCTATGCTTTGGACCACTCCTGTGACACTAGTTATAGATTCCGTTGCTTCACTTCAGGTTTACTGTATCCCTCTGACCTCCTTATTGACGATGAAACACAGAAATTGCATCGGAATTATATACAAATGGCACAATGCCGACTCAAGTACAAGAGGGCTGGCTCTACTTACTGTCTATGTTTTAAATCTTTCCTGAGAGACCGGTTTTACATTGCGATGCTTCAGTTCTGGTTTACTGTATCCCTTGGACCGTCTTATTGACGACGAAACACAGAAATTGCATCGGAATTATATACAAAAGGCACAATGCCAAGTCAAGTACAAGAGGACCGGCTCTTCTTACTGTCTATGTTTTGAACCCTTCCTGTGAGACCGGTTTTAGATTCCGACGCTTCACTTCAGGTTCACTGTATCCCCCTGACCTCCTTATTGACGATGAAACACAGAATTTGCATCGGAATTAAATAGAAAAGGCACATTGCGGACTGTAGTACAAGACAACTGACTCTTCTTACTGTCTATGTTTTGGACCACTCCTGTGTTACTAGTTATAGATTCTGTTTCTTCACTTCAGGTTTACTGTACCCTCTGACCTCCTTATTGACGATGAAACACAGAAATTGCATCGGAATTATATACAAAAGGCACAATGCCGACTGAAGTACAAGAGGACTGGCTCTTCTTACTGCCTATATTTTGAACCTTTCCTGTGAGACCGGTTTTAGATTGCGATGCTTCACTTCAGGTTTACTGTATCCCTTGGACCTTCTTATTGACGACGAAACACAAAAATTGCATCGGAATTATATACAAAAGGCACAATGCCAAGTCAAGTACAAGAGGACCGGCTCTTCTTTTTGTCTATGTTTTGAACCCTTCCTGTGAGACCGGTTTTAGATTCCGATGCTTCACTTCAGGTTACTGCATCCCTTGCACCTTGTTATTGACGACGAAACACAGAAATTGCATCGGAATTAAATTGAAAAGGCACAATGCCGACTTAAGTACAAGACAACTGACTCTTCTTACTGTCTATGTTTTGGACCACTCCTGTGACACTAGTTATAGATTCTGTTTCTTCACTTCAGGTTTACTGTACCCTCTGACCTTCTTATTGACGATGAAACTCAGAAATTGCATCGGAATGAAATACAAAAGGCATAATGCCGACTTAAGTACAAGAAAACTGACTCTTCTTACTGTCTATGTTTTGAACCATTCCTGTGACACTAGATATAAATTTCGATGCTTCGCTTCAGGTTTACTATATCCCTCTGACCTTCTTATTGACGATGAAACACAGAAATTGCATCGGAATGATATACAAAAAGCACAATGCCGACTCAAGTACAAGAGGACTGGCTCTTCTTACTGTGTATGTTTTGAACCTTTCCTGTGAGACCGGTTTTTGATTCCGACGCTTCACCTTAGGTTTACTGTAACCCTTGGACCCCATTATTGACGATGAAACACAGAAATTGCATTGGAATTAAATACAAAAGGCACAATGCTGACTTAAGTACAAGAGAACTCACCCTTCTTACTGTCTATGTTTTGAACCATTCCTGTGACACTAGTTATAGATTCCGATGGTTCACTTCAGGTGTACTGTATCCCTCTGACATTCTTATTGACGATGAAACACAGACATTGCATCTGAATTCAATAGAAAAGACACAATGCCGATTCAAGTACAACAAAACTGACTCTTCTTACTGTCTATGTTTTGAACCATTTTTGTGACACTAGTTATAGATTCCGATGCTTCACTTCATGTTTACTGTATCCCTCTGACCACCTTATTGACGATGAAACACTGAAATCGCATCGGAATTATATACAAAAGGCACAATGCCGACTCAAGTACAAGAGGACTGGCTCATCTTACTGTCTATGTTTTGAACCTTTCCTGTGAGACCGGTTTTAGATTGCGATGCTTCACTTCAGGTTTACTGTATCCCTTGGACCTTCTTATTGACGACGTAACACAGAAATTGCATCGGAATTAAATACAAAAGGCACAATGCCGACTCAAGTACAAGAAGACTAGCTCTTCTTTCTGTCTATGATTTGAACCATTCCTGTGACACTAGTTATAGATTCCGATGCTTCACTTCAGGTTCACTGTATCCCTCTGATCTCCTTATTGACGATGAAACACAGAAATTGCATCGGAATTAAATACAAAAGGCACAATGCCGACTCGAGTACAAGAGGACTGGCTCTTCTTACTGTCTATGTTTTGAACCTTTTCTGTTAGACCGGTTCTAGATTGCGATGCTTCACTTCAGGTTTACTGTATCCCTTGGACCTTCTTATTGACGACGAAACACAGAAATTGCATCGGAATTAAATACAAAAGGCACAATGCCGACTTAAAAACAAGATGACTGACTCTTCTTACTGTCTATGTTTTGAACCATTCCTGTGACACTAGTTACAGTTTCCGATGCTTCACTTCGGGTTTACTGTATCCCTCTGACCTTCTTATTGACGAAGAAACACAGAAATTGCATCGGAATTAAATTGAAAAGGCACAATGCCGACTCAAGTACATGACAACTGACTCTTCTTACTGTCTATGTTTTGAACCATTCCTGTGACACTAGTTATAGATTCCGATGCTTCACTTCAGGTTTACTGTATCCCTCTGACCTTCTTATGGACGATGAAACACAGAAACTGCATCGGAATTATATACAAAAGGCACAATGCCATCTCAAGTACAGGAGGACCGGCTCTTCTTACTGTCTATGTTTTGAACCCTTCCTGTGAGACCGGTTTTAGATTCCGATGCTTCACTTCAAGTTTACTGTATCCCTTGCACCTTCTTATTGACGACGAAACACAGAAATTGCATTGGAATTAAATAGAAAAGGCAAAATGCCGACTTAAGTACAAGAAGACTGACTCTTCTTACTGTCTATGTTTTGAACCATTCCTATGACACTAGTTACAGATTCCGATGCTTCACTTCAGGTTTACTGTAAATCTCTGACCTTCTTATTGACGATGAAACACAGAAATTGCATCGGAATTAAATACAAAAGGCACAATGCCGACTTAAGTACAAGAAAACTGACTCTTATTACTGCCTATGTTTTGAACCATTCCTGTGACACTAGTTATAAATTCCGATGCTCCACTTCAGGTTTACTGTATCCCTCTGACCTTCCTATTGACGATGAAACACAGAAATTGCATCGGAATGATATACAAAAGGCACAATGCCGACTCAAGTACAAGAGGACTGGCTCTTCTTACTGTCTATGTTTTGAACCTTTCCTGTGAGACCGGTTTTTGATTCCGACGCTTCACTTCAGGTTTACTGTATCCCTTGGACCTCATTACTGACGATGAAACACAGAAATTGCATTGGAATTAAATAGAAAAGCACAATGCTGACTTAGGTACAAGAAAACTGACTCTACTTACTGTCTATGTTTTGAACCATTCCTGTGACACTAGTTATAGATTCCGATGGTTCACTTCAGGATTACTGTATACCTCTGACATTCTTATTGACGATGAAACACAGACAATGCATCGGAATTAAATAGAAAAGGCACAATGCCGATTCAAGTACAAGAATACTGACTTTTCTTAATGTCTATGTTTTGAACCATTCCTGTGACACTAGTTACAGATTCCGATGCTTCACTTCAGGTTTACTGTATCCCTCTGACCTTCCTATTGACGATGAAACACAGAAATTGCATTCAGAATTAAATAGAAAAGGCACAATGCCGACTTAAGTACAAGACAACTGACTCTTCTTACTGTCTATGTTTTGAACCATTCCTGTGACACTAGTTATAGATTCCGATGCTTCACTTCATGTTTACTGTATCCCTCTGACCTTCTTATTGACGATGAAACACAGAAATTGCATCGGAATGAAATACAAAAGGCATAATGCCGACTTAAGTACAAGAAAACTGACTCTTCTTACAGTCTATGTTTTGAACCATTCCTGTGACACTAGATATAAATTTCGATGCTTCGCTTCAGGTTTACTATATCCCTCTGACCTTCTTATTGACGATGAAACACAGAAATTGCATCGGAATGATATACAAAAAGCACAATGCCGACTCAAGTACAAGAGGACTGGCTCTTCTTACTGTGTATGTTTTGAACCTTTCCTGTGAGACCGGTTTTTGATTCCGACGCTTCACTTTAGGTTTACTGTAACCCTTGGACCCCATTATTGACGATGAAACACAGAAATTGCATTGGAATTAAATACAAAAGGCACAATGCTGACTTAAGTACAAGAGAACTCACCCTTCTTACTGTCTATGTTTTGAACCATTCGTGTGACACTAGTTATAGATTCCGATGGTACACTTCAGGTGTACTGTAACCCTCTGACATTCTTATTGACGATGAAACACAGACATTGCATCGGAATTGAATAGAAAAGACACAATGCCGATTCAAGTACAAGAAAACTGACTCTTCTTACTGTCTATGCTTTGAACCATTTCTGTGACACTAGTTACAGATTCCGATGCTTCACTTCAGGTTTACTGTATCCCTCTGACCTTCTTATTAACGATGAAACACAGAAATTGCATCAGAATTAAATAGAAAAGGCACAATGCCGACTTAAGTACAAGAAAACTGACTCTTCTTACTGTCTATCTTTTGAACCATTTCTGTGACACTAGTTATATTTTCCGATGCTTCACTTCAGGTTTACTGTATCCCTCTGACCTTCTTATTGACGATGAAACACAGAAATTGCATCGGAATTAAATAGAAAACGCACAATGCCGACTTAAGTACAAGAAAACTGACTCTTCTTACTGTCTATGTTTTGAACCATTTCTGTGACACTAGTTATAGATTCCGATGCTTCACTTCATGTTTACTGTATCCCTCTGACCTCCTTATTGACGATGAAACACAGAAATCGCATCGGAATTATATACAAAAGGCACAATGCCGACTCAAGAACAAGAGGACTGGCTCATCTTACTGTCTATGTTTGAACCTTTCCTGTGAGACCGGTTTTAGATTGCGATGCTTCACTTCAGGTTTACTGTATCCCTTGGACCTTCTTATTGACGACATAACACAGAAATTGCATCGGAATTAAATACAAAAGGCACAATGCCGACTCAAGTACAAGAAGAATAGCTCTTCTTTCTGTCTATGATTTGAACCATTCCTGTGACACTAGTTATAGATTCCGATGCTTCACTTCAGGTTCACTGTATCCCTCTGATCTCCTTATTGACGATGAAACACAGAAATTGCATCGGAATTAAATACAAAAGGCACAATGCCGACTCGAGTACAAGAGGACTGGCTCTTCTTACTGTCTATGTTTTGAACCTTTCCTGTGAGACCGGTTATAGATTGCGATGCTTCACTTCAGGTTTACTGTATCCCTTGGACCTTCTTATTGACGACGAAACACAGAAATTGCATCGGAATTAAATACAAAAGGCACAATGCCGACTTACGTACAAGAAAACTGACTCTTCCTACTGCCTATGTTTTGAACCATTCCTGTGACACTAGTTATAAATTCCGATGCTCCACTTCAGGTTTACTGTATCCCTCTGACCTTCCTATTGACGATGAAACACAGAAATTGCATCGGAATGATATACAAAAGGCACAATGCCGACTTAAGTACAAGAAAACTGACTCTTCCTACTGCCTATGTTTTGAACCATTCCTGTGACACTAGTTATAAATTCCGATGCTCCACTTCAGGTTTACTGTATCCCTCTGACCTTCCTATTGACAATGAAACACAGAAATTGCATCAGAATTAAATAGAAAAGGCACAATGTCGACTTAAGTACAAGAAAACTGACTCTTCTTACTGCCTATGTTTTGAACCATTTCTGTGACACTAGTTGTAGATTCCGATGCTTCACTTCAGGTTTACTGTGTCCCTCTGACCTTCTTATCGACGACGAAACACAGAAATTGCATCGGAATTAATTAGAAAAGGCACAATGCCGATTTAAGTACAAGAAAACTGGCTCTTCTTACTGTCTATGTTTTGAACCATTCCTGTGACACTAGTTATAGATTCCGATGCTTCACTTCAGGTTCACTGTATCCCTCTGATTTCCTTATTGACGATGAATCACAGAAATTGCATCGGAATTATATACAAAAGGCACAATGCCATCTCAAGTACAAGAGGACCGGCTCTTCTTACTGTCTATGTTTTGAACCCTTCCTGTGAGACCGGTTTTAGATTCCGATGCTTCACTTCAGGTTTACTGTATCCCTTGGACCTTCTTCTTGACGACGAAACACAAAAATTGCATCGGAATTAAATGGAAAAGGCACAATGCCGACTTACGTACAAGAAGACTGACTCTTCTTACTGTCTACGTTTTGAACCATTCCTGTGACACTAGTTATAGATTCCGATGCTTCACTTCAGGTTTACTGTATCCCTCTGACCTCCTTATTGAAGATGAAACACAGAAATTGCATCGTAATTAAATAGAAAAGGAACAATGCCGACTTAAGTACAAGACAACTGACTCATCTTACTGTCTATGTTTTGAACCATTCCTGTGACACTAGTTATAGATTCCGATGCTTCACTTCAGGTTTACTGTATCCCTCTGACCTCCTTATTGACGATGAAACACAGAAATTGCATCGGAATTAAATAGAAAATGCACAATGCCGACTTAAGTACAAGGCAATTGACCCTTCTTACTGTCTATGTTTTGAACCATTCCTGTGACACTAGTTACAGATTCCGATGCTTCACTTCAGGTTTATTGTATCTTCCTGACCTTCTTATTGACGATGAAACACAGAAATTGCATTGGAATTAAATACAAAAGGCACAATACTGACATAAGTACAAGAAAACTGACTCTTCTTACTGTCTATGTTTTGATCCATTCCTGTGACACTAGTTATAGATTCCGATGGTTCACTTCAGGTTTACTGTATCCCTCTGACATTCTTATTGACGATGAAACACAGACATTGCATCGGAATTAAATAGAAAAGACACAATGCCGATTCAAGTAGAAGAAAACTGACCCTGCTTACTGTCTATGTTTTGAACCATTCCCGTGACACTAGTTACAGATTCCGATGCTTCACTTCAGGTTAACTGTATCCCTCTGACCTTCTTATTGACGATGAATTACAGAAATTGCATCAGAATTAAATAGAAAAGGCACAATGCCGACTTACGCACAAGAAAACTGACTCTTCTTACTGTCTATGTTTTGAACCCTTCCTGTGAGACCGGTTTTAGATTCCGATGCTTCACTTCATGTTTACTGCAGCCCTTGCACCTTGTTATTGACGACGAAACACAGAAATTGCATCGGAATTAAATTGAAAAGGCACAATGCCGACTTAAGTACAAGACAACTGACTCTTCTTACTCTCTATGTTTTGAACCATTCCTGTGACACTAGTTATAGATTCCGATGCTTCACTTCATGTTTACTGTATCCCTCTGACCTTCTTATTGACGATGAAACACAGAAATTGCATCGGAATGAAATACAAAAGGCACAATGCCGACTTAAGTACAAGAAAACTGACTCTTCTTACTGTCTATGTTTTGAACCATTCCTGTGACACTAGATATAAATTTCGATGCTTCGCTTCAGGTTTGCTATGTCCCTCTGACCTTCTCATTGACGATGAAACACATAAATTGCATCGGAATGATATACAAAAAGCACAATGCCGACTCAAGTACAAGAGGACTGGCTCTTTTTACTGTCTATGTTTTGAAACTTTCCTGTGCGACCGGTTTTTGATTCCGACGCTTCACTTTAGGTTTACTGTAACCCTTGGACCTCATTATTGACGATGAAACACAGAAATTGCATTGGAATTAAATACAAAAGGCACAATGCTGACTTAAGTACAAGAGAACTCACCCTTCTTACTGTCTATGTTTTGAACCATTCCTGTGACACTAGTTATAGATTCCGATGGTTCACTTCAGATGTACTGTATCCCTCTGACATTCTTATTGACGATGAAACACAGACATTGCATCGGAATTCAATAGAAAAGACACAATGCCGATTCAAGTACAAGAAAACTGACTCTTCTTACTGTCTATGCTTTGAACCATTCCTGTGACACTAGTTACAGATTCCGATGCTTCACTTCAGGTTTACTGTATCCCTCTGACCTTCTTATTGACGATGAAACACAGAAATTGCATCAGAATTAAATAGAAAAGGCACAATGCCGACTTAAGTACAAGAAAACTGACTCTTCTTACTGTCTATCTTTTGAACCATTTCTGTAACACTAGTTATATTTTCCGATTCTTCATTTCAGGTTTACTGTATCCCTCTGACCTTCTTATTGACGATGAAACACAGAAATTGCATCGGAATTAAATAGAAAACGCACAATGCCGACTTAAGTACAAGAAAACTGACTCTTCTTACTGTCTATGTTTTGAACCATTTCTGTGACACTAGTTATAGATTCCGATGCTTCACTTCATGTTTACTGTATCCCTCTCACCTCCTTATTGACGATGAAACACAGAAATCGCATCGGAATTATATACAAAAGGCACAATGCCGACTCAAGTACAAGAGGACTGGCTCATCTTACTGTCTATGTTTTCAACCTTTCCTGTGAGACCGGTTCTAGATTGCGATGCTTCACTTCAGGTTTACTGTATCCCTTGGACCTTCTTATTGACGACGACACAGAAATTGCATCGGAATTAAATACAAAAGGCACAGTGCCGACTCAAGTACAAGAAGACTAGCTCTTCTTTCTGTCTATGATTTGAACCATTCCTGTGACACTAGTTATAGATTCCGATGCTTCACTTCAGGTTCACTGTATCCCTCTGATCTCCTTATTGACGATGAAACACAGAAATTGCATCGGAATTAAATACAAAAGGCACAATGCCGACTCGAGTACAAGAGGACTGGCTCTTCTTACTGTCTATGTTTTGAACCTTTCCTGTGAGACCGGTTCTAGATTGCGATGCTTCACTTCAGGTTTACTGTATCCCTTGGACCTTCTTATTGACGACGAAACACAGAAATTGCATCGGAATTAAATACAAAAGGCACAATGCCGACTTAAAAACAAGATGACTGACTATTCTTACTGTCTATGTTTTGAACCATTCCTGTGACACTAGTTACAGATTCCGATGCTTCACTTCGGGTTTACTGTATCCCTCTGACCTTCTTATTGACGAAGAAACACAGAAATTGCATCGGAATTAAATAGAAAAGGCACAATGCCGACTCAAGTACATGACAACTGACTCTTCTTACTGTCAATGTTTTGAACCATTCCTGTGACTCTAGTTATAGATTCCGATGCTTCACTTCAAGTTTACTGTATCACTTGCACCTTCTTATTGACGACGAAACACAGAAATTTCATTGGAATTAAATAGAAAAGGCAAAATGCCGACTTAAGTACAAGAAGACTGACTCTTCCTACTGTCTATGTTTTGAACCATTCCTGTGACACTAGTTACAGATTCCGATGCTTCACTTCAGGTTTACTGTATCTCTCTGACCTTCTTATTGACGATGAAACACAGAAATTGCATCGGAATTAAATACAAAAGGCACAATGCCGACTTAAGTACAAGAAAACTGACTCTTCTTACTGCCTATGTTTTGAACCATTCCTGAGACACTAGTTATAAATTCCGATGCTCCACTTCAGGTTTACTGTATCCCTCTGACCTTCCTATTGACGATGAAACACAGAAATTGCATCGGAATGATATACAAAAGGCACAATGCCGACTCAAGTACAAGAGGACTGGCTCTTCTTACTGTCTATGTTTTGAACCTTTCCTGTGAGACCGGTTTTTGATTCCGACGCTTCACGTCAGGTTTACTGTATCCCTTGGACCTCATTATTGACGATGAAACACAGAAATTGCATTGGAATTAAATAGAAAAGGCACAATGCTGACTTAAGTACAAGAAAACTGACTCTTCTTACTGCCTATGTTTTGAACCATTCCTGTGACACTAGTTATAGATTCCGATGGTTCACTTCAGGTTTCCTGTATACCTCTGACATTCTTATTGACGATGAAACACAGACAATGCATCGGAATTAAATAGAAAAGGCACAATGCCGATTCAAGTACAAGAATACTGACTCTTCTTAATGTCTATGTTTTGAACCATTCCTGTGACACTAGTTACAGATTCCGATGCTTCACTTTAGGTTTACTGTATCCCTCTGACCTTCCTATTGACGATGAAACACAGAAATTGTATCAGAATTAAATAGAAAAGGCACAATGCCGACTTAAGTACAAGAAAACTGACTCTTCTTACTGCCTATGTTTTGACCCATTTCTGTGACACTAGTTGTAGATTCCGATGCTTCACTTCAGGTTTACTGTATCCCTCTGACCTTCTTATCGACGATGAAACACAGAAATTGCATCGGAATTAATTAGAAAAGGCACAATGCCGATTTAAGTACAAGAAAACTGGCTCTTCTTACTGTCTATGTTTTGAACCATTCCTGTGACACTAGTTATAGATTCCGATGCATCACTTCAGGTTTACTGTATTCCCCTGACCTCCTTATTGACGATGAAACACAGAATTTGCATCGGAATTAAATAGAAAAGGCACAATGCCGACTGAAGTACAAGACAACTGACTCTTCTTACTATCTATGTTTTGAACCACTCCTGTGACACTAGTTATAGATTCCGTTGCTTCACTTCAGGTTTACTGTATCCCTTGGACCTTCTTATTGACGACGAAACACAGAAATTGCATCGGAATTAAATAGAAAAGGCACAATGCCGACTTACGTACAAGAAGACTGACTCTTCTTACTGTCTACGTTTTGAACCATTCCTGTGACACTAATTATAGATTCCGATGCTTCACTTCATGTTTACTGTATCCCTCTGACCTCCTTATTGAAGATGAAACACAGAATTAGCATCGGAATTAAATAGAAAAGGCACAATGCCGACTTAAGTACAAGACAACTGTCTCTTCTTACTGTCTATGTTTAGAACCATTCCTGTGACACTAGTTACAGATTCCGATGCTTCACTTCAGGTTTACTGTATTTCTCTGACCTTCTTATTGACGATGAAACACAGATATTGCATCGGATTTAAATACAAAAGGCACAATGCCGACTTAAGTACAAGAAAACTGACTCTTCTTACTGTCTATGTTTTGAACCATTCCTGTGACACTAGTTATAAATTCCGATGCTTCACTTCAGGTTTCCTGTATCCCTCTGACCTTCTTATTGACGATGAAACACAGAAATTGCATCGGAATGATGTACAAAAGGCACAATGCCGACTCAAGTACAAGAGGACTGGCTCTTCTTACTGTCTATGTTTTGAACCTTTCCTGGGATACCGGTTTTTGATTCCGACGCTTCACTTCAGGTTTACTGTATCCCTTGGACCTCATTATTGACGATGAAACACAGAAATTGCATTGGAATTATTTAGAAAAGGCACAATGCTGACTTAAGTACAAGAAAACTGACTCTTCTTACTGTCTATGTTTTGAACCATTCCTGTGACACTAGTTATAGATTCCGATGCTTCACTTCAGGTTTACTGTATCCCTCTGACCTTCTTATTGACGATGAAACACAGAAATTGAATTAGAATTAAATAGAAGAGGCACAATGCCGACTTAAATACAAGAAAACTGACTCTTCTTACTGTCTATGTTTTGAACCATGTCTGTGACACTAGTTGTAGATTCCGATGCTTCACTTCAGGTTTACTGTATCCCTCTGACCTTCTTATTGACGATGAAACACAGAAATTGCGTCGGAATTAATTAGAAAAGGCACAATGCCGACTTAAGTACAAGAAAACTGACTCTTCTTACAGTCTATGTTTTGAACCATTTCTGTGACACTAGTTTTAGATTCCGATGCTTCACTTCAGGTTTACTGTATCCCTCTGACCTCCTTATTGACGATGAAACACAGATATTGCATCGGAATTAAATACAAAAGGCACAATGCCGACTCAAGTACAAGAAGACTGGCTCTTCTTTCTGTCTATGATTTGAACCATTCCTGTGACACTAGTTATAGATTCCGATGCTTCACTTCAGGTTCACTGTATCCCTCTGATTTTATTATTGATGACGAAACACAGAAATTGCATCGGAATTAAATACAAAAGGCACAATGCCGACTCAAGTACAAGAGGACTGGCTCTTCTTACTGACTATGCTTTGAACCTTTCCTGTGAGACCGGTTTTAGATTGCGATGCTTCACTTCAGGTTTACTGTATCCCTTGGACCTTCTTTTTGACGACGAAACACAGAAATTGCATCGGAATTAAATACAAAAGGCACAATGCCGACTCAAGTACAAGAAAACTGACATTTCTTACTGTCTATGTTTTGAACCATTCCTGTGACACTAGTTATAGATTCCGATGCTTCACTTCAGGGTTACTGTATCCCTCTGACATTCTTATTGACGATGAAACACAGAAATTGCATCGGGATTGAATATAAAAGGCAGTGTGCATACTTAAGTACAATAAGAGTGATACTTCTAAGAGTTAGTGATTTGAGCGGCTCCTTGGAGACCAGTATTAGATTCCGATGCACCAGTGCAGGTTTACTGTAAGCCTAGGACCTTCACATTGACCATAAAACACAGATATTGCATCGGGATTGAATGCAAAATACACAATGCCAACTTAAGTACAAGTAGAGTGAGTCTTCTAAGAGTTTGTGCATTGAGCAACACCTGGCAAACCAGTATTAGATTCCGATGCATCAGTGCAGGTTTACTGTATCCCTTGGACCTTCACATTTATAATGAAACACAGAAATTGCATCGGGATTCAATACAAAATTCAGAATGAATACTTAAGTACAAGAAGAGTGAATCTTCTAAGAGTTAGTGCTTTGAGCGACTCCTGGAAGACCAGTATTAGATTCCGATGGACCAGTGTAGGTATACTGTATCCCTTGGAGCTTCACATTGACTACGAGTTTCAGGAATTGCATCGGGACTGAATACGTAAGGCTAAATGCCGTCTTAAGTACAAGAAGAGTTAATCTTCGAAGTGTCTGTGCTTTGAGGGTCTCCTGCGAGACCACTATTAGTATCCGATACAGCAGTGCATTTTTACGGTACCCTTTGGAACTTAACATTGACCATGAAACACAGACATTGCGTCGGGATTGGATACAAAATGCACAATGCCGACTTAAGTACAAGATGTGTGAATCTCCTAAGTGTTTGAACAATGAGCGGCTCCTGGGGGACCAGTATTAGACTCCGAAGCACCAGTGCAGGTTTACTGTATCCCTGGGACCTACGCATTGACCATGATACACATAATATGCATCGGGATCGAATAAAAACGGCACAATGCCGACTTAAGTACAGGAAGAGTGAATCTTCTAAAAAATAGTGCTTTGAGCGGCTCCTGGGAGACAAGTATTAGATTCCGATGCACCAGTGCAGGTTTACTGTAAAACTTGGACCTTCACATTGACCATCAATCACAGATATTACATCGGGATTGAATACAAAAAGCACAATGCCGACATAAGTACACGAACTGTGAATATTGTAAGAGTTTGTGCTTTGAACGGCTCCTGGGAGACCAGTATTAGATTCCGATGCACCAGTGTAGGTATACTGTATCCCTTGGACATTCACATTGACCATGAATCACAGGAATTGCATCGGGATTGAATACATAAGGCTAAATGCCGTCTTAAGTACAAAAAGTGTGAATCATCTAAGAATTTGTGCTTTGAGCGGCTCCTGGGAGCCCAGAAATAGATTCCGATGCACCAGTGCAGGTTTACTGTAACCCTCGGACCTTCACATTGACCATGAAACACAGAAATTGCATCGGGATTGAATTCAAAAACACAATGACGGCATAAGTACAAGATGACTGAATCCTCTAAGACTGTGTGCTATGAGCGGCTCCTGGGGGTTCAGTATTAGATTCGGATGCATCAGTGCAGGTTAACTGCATCACTTGGACCTTCACATTGACCACGAATCACAGAAATTGCATCGGGATTGAATACAAAAGGCACAATGCCGACTTAAGTACGGGAAGAGTGAATCCTTTAAGCGTTCGTGATTTGAACGGTATCTGGGAGACCAGTATTAGATTCCGATGCATCAGTGCAGGTTTACTGTATCCCTTGGACCTTCACATTGACCATGAAACACAGGAATTGCATAGGGATTGAATACAAAAGGCACAATGCCGACTTAAGTAAAAGAAGACTGAATCTTTTAAGAGTTTGTGCTTTGAGCGGCTCCTGGGAGACCAGTATTAGATTCCGATGCCCCAGTGCAGGTTTATTGTATCCCATGGCCCTTCACATTGACCATGAAACACAGAAATTCCATCGGCATTGAATACAAAGAGCACAATGCCGACTTAAGGAAAAGACGAGTGAATATTCTATGAGTTTTTGCTTTGAACGGCTCCTGGGAGACCAGAATTAGATTCCGATGCACCAGTGCAGGTTTACTGTGTCCCTTGGACCTTCACATTGTCCATGAAACACAGTAATTGCATCGGGATTGAATACAAAATGCACAATGCCGACTTAAGTAAAAGAAGACTGAATCTTCTAAGAGTTTGTGGTTTGAGCGGCTCCTGGGAGACCTGTATTACATTCCGATGCACCAGTGCAGGTTTACTATAAACCTTGGACCTCCACATTGACCATGAAACACAGAAATTGCATCGGGATTGAATACATACGGAACAATGCCGACTTAAGTACAAGAAGAGTGAATCCTCTAAGCGTTCGTGATTTGAACGGTCTCTGGGAGACCAGTATTAGATTCCGATGCATCAGTGCAGGTTTACTGTATCCCTTAGACCTTCACATTGACCATGAAGCAGAGGAATTGCATAGGGATTGAATACAAAAGCACAATGCCGACTTAAGTACAAGAAGAGTGAATCTTCTAAGAGTGTGTGATTTGAGCGACTCCAGGGAGACCAATATTCCGATGCACCAGTGCAGGTTTACTGCATCCCATGGACCTTCACATTGGCCATGAAACACAGAAATCGCAATGGGATTGAATACAATAGGTACAATGCCGACTGAAGTACAAGAAGAGTGAATGTTCTAAGAGTTTGATCTTTGAGCGGCTCCTGGGACACCAGTATTACATTCCGATGCACCAATGTAGGTATACTGTATCCCTTGGACCTTCACATTGCCCATGAATCATAGGAATTGCTTCGGGATTGAATGCATAAGGCTCATTGCCGTTTTAAGTACAAGAAGAGTGGATCTTGTAAGAGTGTGTGATTTGAGCGGCTCCTGGGAGACCAGTAATAGAATCCGATGCTCCAGTGCACGTTTACAGCATCCCATGGACCTTCACATTGACCATGAAACACAGAAATTGTATCGGGATTGAATACTAAAGGCACAATGACGGCTTAAGTACAAGTAGAGTGAATCTTCCAAGCCTTTGGGTTTTGAGCAGGTCCTGGGATTCCAGTATTAGATTCCGATGCACCAGTGCTGGCTTACTGTATTCCTTGGACCGTCACATTGACCATGAATCACAGGAATCGCATCGGGATTGAATACAAAAGGCAAAATGCCGTCTTAAGTACAAGAAGAGTGAATCTACCAAGAGTTTGTGATTTCAGCGGCTCCTGGGAGACCAGTACTAGATTCCGATGCAGCAGTGCAGGTTTACCGTATCCCTTGGGCATTCTAATTGACCATAAAATACAGAAATTGCATCGGGATTGAATACAAAAGGCTTAATGCCGGCTTAAATACAAGAAGCGGAATCTTGTAAGAGTTTGTGCTTTGAGTGGATGCTTGGGACCAGAATTAGATTCCGATGCACCAGTGCAGGTTTACTGCAATCCTTGGCCCTTCACATTAACCATGAAACACAGAAATTGCATCGCGACTGAATACAAAATGCACAATGCCGATATAAGTACAAGAAGAGTGAATCCTCTAAGAGTGTGTGCTTTGAGCGACTCCTGGAAGACCGGTATTAGAGTCCGATGCACCAGTGCAGATATACCGCATCCCTTGGACCGTCACATTGTCTATGAATCACAGGAATTGCGTCGGGATTGTATACAAAAGGCTAAATGCTGTCTTAAGTACTAGGAGAGTGAATCTTCTAAGAGTTTGTGCTTTGAGCGGCTCGTATGAGACCAGAATTAGATACCGATGCACCAGTCCACGTTTACTGCATCCCATGGTCAATCGCATTGACCATGAAACACAGAAATTGTATCGGGATTGAATACAAAAGGCACAATGCCGACTTAAGTACATGTAGAGTGAATCACCTAAGAATATGTGCTTTGAGCGGCTCCTGGGAGGCCTGTGTTAGTTTGCGACTCATCTGTGCAGGTTTACTGTATCCTATGGACTGTCACATTGACCATGAAACACAGTAATTGCATCGGGATTGAATACTGAAAGCACAACACCGACTTAAGTACAAGAAGAGTGAATCTTCTACGAATTTTTTCTTTGAGCGGCTCCTGGAAGACCAGTATTAGATTCCGATGCACCAGTGCAGGTTTACTCTACCCCCTCAGACCTTCCTAATGACCATGAAACACAGAAATTGCATCGGGATTGAATACAAATTTCACAATGTCGACTTAAGTACAAGAAGAGTTAATCATCTAAGAAAGTGTGTTTTGAGCGGCTCCTGGGAGACCATAATTAGATACCGATGCACCAGTCCACGTTTACTGCATCCCATGGACCTTCACATTGACCATGAAACACAGAAACTGCATCGGGAATGAATACAATATTTACAATGCCGACTTAAGTACTAGAAGAGTGAATCTTCTAAGAGGTTGTGGTTTGAGCAGCTCCTGGGACACCAGTATTAGATTCCGATGCACCAGTGCAAGTTTACCGTGTCCCTTGGACCTTCACATTGACCATGAAACACAGAACTAGCATCGTGATTCAATATTAAAGTCACAATACCGACTTAAGTACAAGAAAAGTGAAACATCTTAGAGTTTGTGTTTAGAGCGGCTTCTAGGAAACCAGTATTAGACTCCGATGCGCCAGTGCAGGTTTACTGTATCCCTTGGACCTTCACATTGACCATGAGTCACAGACATTGCATCGGCATTGAAACAAAAGGGACAATGCCGACGTAAGTACAAGAAGTGTGTATCTTCTTAGAGTTTGTGGTTTGAGCGGCTCCTGGGAGACTAGTATTAGATTCCGATGCCCCAGTGCAGGATTACTGTTTCCCTTGGACCTTCACAATGACCACGAAACACAGATATCGCATTTGGATTGAACACATAAGGACCATGACGTTTTAAGTACAAGAGGAGAGAATCTTATAAGAGTTTGTGGTTTGAGCGGCTGCCGGGAGACCAGTAGTAGATTCCGATGCACCAGTGCAGGTTTGCTGTATCCCTTGGTCCTTCACATTGACGATGAAACACAGAAATTGCATCGGGATTGAATACAAAAAGCACAATGCCGACTTAAGTACAAGAAGAGTGAATCTTCTAAGCGTTTATGCTCTGAGCGGCTCCTGGGTGACCAGTACTAGATTCCAATGCACCAGTGCAGGTTTAATTTATCCCTTGGACATTCACATTGACCATGGAACACAGAAATCGCATCGGGATTAAATACAAAAGGGACAATGCCGACTTAAGTATAAGAAGAGGGAAGCTTCTAAGAGTTTGTGGTTTGTGTGGCTGCCGGGAGACCAGCATTACATTCCGATGCACCAGTGCAGTTTTACTGTATCCCTTGGACCTTCACATTGACCATGAGAAACAGAAATTGCATCGTGATTCAATACAAAATGGACAATGCCGACTTAAGTACATGAAGAGTGAATCTTCTAATAGATTATGCTCTGAGCGGCTCCTGGGAGACCAGAATTGGATTCCGATGCACCAGTGCAGGTTTACTGTATCCCTTGGACCTTCAAATTGACCATGATACACAGAAATTGCATCAGGATTGAATACAAAAGGCACAATGCCGACTTAAGTACAAGAAGAGTGAATCTTCTAAGAATTTGAGCTAGGAGCGTCTGCTGCGAGACCAGTATTAGACTCCGATGCACCAGTGCAGGTTTACCGTATCCCTTGGACCCTCACATTGACCATGAAACACAGAAATTGCATCGGGATTGAATACAAAATGGACAATGCCGACATAAGTGCAAGAAGAGTGAATCTTCTAAGAGTTTGTGTTTTGAGCGGCTACTGGGAGACCAGTATTAGATTCCGATGCACCAGTGCAAGATTACCGTGTCCCTTGGACCTTCACATTGACCATGAAACACAGAAATTGCATCGTGATTCAATATTAAAGGCACAATGCCGACTTAAGTACAAGAAGAGCGAAACTTCTTAGAGTCTGTGCTTTGAGCGGCTTCTGGGAGACCAGTATTAGATTCCGATGCACCAGTGCAATTTTAGTGTATCCCTTGGACCTTCACATTGACCATGAAACACAGTAATTGCATCGGTAATGAATACAAAAAGGACAATGCCAACTTAAGTTCAAGAAGAGTCAATCTTCTAAGAGTCTTTGCTTTGAGCGGCTCCTGGCTGACCAGTTCTAGAATCCGATGCACCAGTGCAAGTTTACTGTATCCCTTGGACCTTCACATTGATCATGAAACACAGAAATTGCATCGGGATTGAATACAAAAGGCACAATGCCAACGTAAGTACAAAAAGAGTGAATCTTCTAAGAGTTTGTGTTTTGAGCGGCTACTGGAAGACCATAATTAGATTCCGAAGCCCCAGTGCAGGATTACTGTAACGCATGGACCTTCACAATGACCATGTAACACAGAAATTGCATTTGGATTGAATACAAAAGGACCATGACGTTTTAAGTGCAAGAGGAGAGAATCTTATAAGAGTTTGTGGTTTGAACGGCTGCCGGGATACCAGTACTAGATTCCGATGCACCAGTGCAGGTTTACTGTATCCCTTGGACCTTCACGATGACCATGAAACACAGAAATTGCATCTGGATTGAATACAAAAAGCACAATGCCGACTTAAACACAAGAAGAGTGAATCTTCTAAGCGTTTATGATCTGAGCGGCTCCTGGGAGACCAGTATTAGATTCCGATGCACCAGTGCAGGTTTACTGTATCCCTTGGACCTTCACATTGATCATGAATCACAGAAATTGCATCGGGATTGAATACAAACGGCACAATGCCAACGTAAGTACAAAAAGAGTGAATCTTCTAAGAGTTCGTGCTTTGAGCGTGACCTAGGAGACCACTATTGCATTCCGATGCACAAGTGCAGGTTTACTGAATCCCTTGGACCTTCACATTGACCATGAAACACAGAAATTGCATAAAGATTGAATACAAAAGTGACAATGCCGACTTAAGTACAAGAAGAGTGAATCTTCTAAGAGTTTATGATTTGAGTGGCTGCCGGGAGACCAGTATTCGATTCCGATGCACCAGTGCAGGTTAACTGTATCCCTTGGACCATCACATTGACCATGAAACACAGAAAATGCATCGGGACTGAATACAAAATGGACAATGCCGACTTAAGTGCAAGAAGAGTGAATCTTCTAAGAGTTTGTGTTTTGAGCGGCTTCTGGGAGACCAGCATTAGATTCCGATGCACCACAGCAAGTTTACCGTGTCCCTTGGACCTTCACATTGACGATGAAACACATAAATTGCATCGTGATTCAATATTAAAGTCCCAATACCGACTTAAGTACAAGAAGAGTGAAACTTCTTAGAGTTTGTTTTTAGAGCGGCTCCTGGGAGACCAGTATTAGATTCCGATGCGCCAGTGCAGGTTTACTGTATCCCTTGGACCTTCACATTGACCATGAGTCACAGAAATTGCATCGGCATTGATTACAAAAGGGACAATGCCGACTTAAGTGCAAGAGGAGAGAATCTTATAAGAGTTTGTGGTTTGAGCGGCTGCCGGGAGACCAGTAGTAGATTCCGATGCACCAGTGCAGGTTTACTGTATCCCTTGGACCTTCACATTGACCATGAAACACAGAAATTGCGTCGGGATTGAATACAAAAGAGACAATGCCGACTTAAGTACAAGAGGAGAGAATCTTATAAGAGTTTGTGGATTGAGCGGCCGCCGGGAGACCAGTACTAGATTCCGATGCACCAATGCAAGTTTACCGTGTCACGTGGACCTTCACATTGACCATGAAACACAGAAATTGCATCGGGATTGAATACCAATGGGACAATGCCGACTTAAGTACAAGAAGAGTGAATCTTCTAAGAGTTTGTGGTTTGTGTGGCTGCCGGGAGACCAGCATTAGATTCCGATGCACCAGTGCAATTTTATTGTATCCGTTGGACCTTCACATTGGCCATGAAACACAGAAATTGCATCGGGATTCAATACAAAAGGCACAATGCTGACTTAAGTACAAGAAGAGTGAATCTTCTAAGAGTTTGAGCTTAGAGCTGCTCCTGGGAGACCAGTATTATGTTCCGATGCACAGCTGCAGGTTTACTGTTTCCCTTGGACCTTCACATTGATCATGAAACACAGAAATTGAATAGGGATTACGTACAATCAGTACAATGCCGATTTAAGTACAAGAAGAGTGTATCTTCTAAGAATTTGTGCTATGTGCGTCTGCTGCGAGACCAGTATTAGACTCCGATGCACCAGTGCAGGTTTACTGTATCCCTTGGACCTTCACATTGATCATGAAACACAGAAATTGCATCGGGATTGAATACAAACGGCACAATGCCAACGAAAGTACAAAAAGAGTGCATCTTCTAAGAGTTCGTGCTTTGAGCGTGACCTGGGAGACCAGTATTACATTCCGATGCACAAGTGCAGGTTTACTGTATCCCTTGGACCTTCACATTGACCATGAAACACAGAAATTGCATAAAGATTGAATACAAAAGTGACAATGCCGACTTCAGTACAAGAAGAGTGAATCTTCTAAGAGTTTATGATTTGAGTGGCTTCCGGGAGACCAGTAATCGATTCCGATGCACCAGTGCAGGTTAACTGTATCCCTTGGACCATCACATTGACCATGAAACACAGAAAATGCATCGGGACTGAACACAAAATGGACAATGCCGACTTAAGTGCAAGAAGAGTGATTCTTCTAAGAGTTTGTGTTTTGAGCGGCTTCTGGGAGACCAGTATTAGATTCCGATGCACCACTGCAAGTTTACCGTGTCCCTTGGACCTTCACATAGACCATGAAACACAGAAATTGCATCGTGATTCAATATTAGTCACAATACCGACTTAAGTACAAGAAGAGTTAAAATTCTTAGAGTTTGTTCTTAGAGCCGCTCCTGGGAGACCAGTATTAGATTCCGATGCACCAGAGCAAGTTTACCGTGTCACTTGGACATTCACATTGACCATGAAACACAGAAATTGCATCGTGATTCAATATTAAAGTCACAATACCGACTTAAGTACAAGAAGAGTGTATCTTCGTAGAGTTTGTGGTTTGAGCGGCTCCTGGGAGACTAGTATTAGATTCCCACGCTCCAGTGCAGGATTTCTGTTTCCCTTGGACCTTCACAATGACCATGAAACACAGATATTTCATTTGGATTGAATACAAAAGGACCATGACGTTTAAAGTACAAGAGGAGAGAATCTTATAAGAGTTTGTGGTTTGAGCGGCTGCCGGGAGACCAGTAGTAGATTCCGATGCACCAGTGGAGGTTTACTGTATCCCTTGGACGTTCACATTGAGCATGAAACACAGAAATTGCATCGGGATTGAATACAAAAAGCACAATGCCGACTTAAGTACAAGAAGAGTGAATCTTCTAAGCGTTTATGATCTGAGCGGCTCCTGGGAGCCCAGTGCTAGATTCCGATGCACCAGTGCAGGTTTACTTTATCCCTTGGACATTCACATTGACCATGGAACACAGAAATCGCATCGGGATTGAATACAAAAGGCACAGTGCCGACTTAAGTATAAGAAGAGTGAATCTACCAAGCGTTTGTGCTTTGAGCGGATCCTGGGAGACCAGTATTAGATTCCGATGCACCAGTACAGGTTTACTGCATCCCTTGCACCTTCACATTGACCATGACACACAAAAATCGTGTCGGGATTGTATACAAAATGCACGATACTGACTTAAGTACAAGAAGAGTTAATCATCTAAGAAAGTGTGTTTTGAGCGGCTCCTGGGAGACCATAATTAGATACCGATGCACCAGTCCACGTTTACTGCATCCCATGGACCTTCACATTGACCATGAAACACAGAAACTGCATCGGGATGGAATACAAAAGCCACAATGCTGACTTAAGTACAAGAAGATTGAATCATCTAAGAGTGTGTGCTTTGAACTTCTCCTGGGAGACCAGTATCAGATTCCGATGCACCAGTGCTTGTTTACTACTTCCCATGGTAGTTCACATTGACCATGAAACACAGAAATTGTATCGGGATTGAGTACAAAAGGCACAATGCCGACATAAGTACAAGAAGAGTGAATCTTCTAAGAGTTTGTGTTTGAGCATCTCCTGGGAGACCAGTATTAGATTCCGATGCACCAGTGCAGGTTTACAGCATCCCATGGACCTTCACATTGACCATGAACCACAGAAATTGCATCGGGGTTGAATACAAAATGCACAATGCCGACTTAAGTACAAGAAAGTGAATCATCTAAGAAAGTGTGCTTTGAGCGGCTCCTGGGAGACCAGAATTAGAAACCGATGCACCAGTCCTCGTTTACTGCATCCCATGGATCTTCACATACGCCGTGAAGCACAGAAATCGCATCGGGATTGAATACAATATTCACAATGCCGACTTAAGTACAAGAAGAGTGAATCTTCTAAGGGTTTGTGCTTTGAGCGGTTCCTGGGAGACCAGTATTAGATTCCGATGCACCAGTGTATGTATACTGTATCCCTTAGACCTTCACATTGACCATAAGAACCCAGAAATTGCATCAGGATTGAATACAAAGCACAATACCGACTTAAGTACAAGAAGAGTGAATCTCGTTAGAGTGTGTCCTTTGAGCGGCTCCTGGGACACCAGTATTAGAATCCGATGCACCAGTGCTGGTTTACTGCATCCCATGGACCTTCACATTGCCCATGAAACACTGAAATTTTTCGGGATTGAATACCAATGGCACAATGCCGACTTAAGTACAAGTAGAGTGAATCTTCCAAGAATTTGTGCTTTGAGCGGCTCCTGGGAGGCCAGTATTAGATTCCGATGCACGAGTGCAGGTTTACTGTATCCCTTGGACCGTCACATTGACCATGAATCACAGGAATGGCAACGAGAATGAATACATAATGCTAATTGCTCTCTGAAGTACAACAAGAGTGAATCTTCTAAGAGTTTGAGCGTCTCCTCGGAGACCAGTAATAGATTCCGATGCATAAGTGCAGGTTTACTGTATCCCCTCGAACTTCACATTGACCATGAAACACATAAGTTGCATTGGGATTGAATACAAGAGGCACAATGCTGTCTTAAGTACAAGAATAGTGAATCTTCTAAGAATTTGTGCTTTGAGCGGCTCCTGGGAGACCAAAATTAGATTCCGATGCACCAGTGCTGGTTTACTGAAACCCTTGGACCATCACATTGACCATGAAACACAGAAATTGCATCGGGATTGAATACAAAAGGCACAATGATGAGTTAAGTACAAGAAGAGTGAATCTACTAGTAGTGTGTGCTCTGAGCGGCTCCTGGGAGACCAGTATCAGATTCCGATGCACCAGTGCTGGTTTACTGCATCCCTTGGACCGTCACATTGACCATAAAAACCCAGAAATTTCATTGGGATTGAATACAAAGCACATTGCCGACTTAAGTACAAGAAGAGTGAATCTTGTAAGACTGTGTGCTTTGAGCGGCTCCTGGGAGACCAGTATTAGAATCCGATGCACCAGTGCTGGTTTACTGCATCCCACGGACCTTCACATTGACCATGAAACACAGAAATTGTATCGGGATTGAATACTAAAGGCCCAATGCCGACTTAAGTACAAGTAGAGTGAATCTTCCATGAGTTTGTGATTTCAGCGGCTCCTGGGAGACCAGTATTAGATTCCGATCCAGCAGTGCAGGTTTACCGTATCCCTTAGGCCTTCACATTCACCATGGAATACAGAAATTGCATCGGGATTGAATATAAATGGCACAATGCCGGCTTAAGTACAAGAAGAGGAATCTTGTAAGAGTTTGTGCTTTGAGCGGATGCTGGGATACCAGAATTAGATTCCGATGCATCAGAGCAGGTTTACTGTAATCCTTGGCCCTTCACATTGACCATGAAACATAGAAATTGCATCGGGATTGAATACAAAAGGCACAATGGCGACATAAGTACAAGATGAGTGAATCTTCTAAAATTTTGTGTTTTGAGCGGCTCCTTGGGAGACCAGTATTAGATTCCGATGCACCAGTGCAGGTTTACTGTATCCCTTGGACTTTCACATTGACCATGAAACACAGAAATTGCATTGGGGTTGAATACAAAAGGCACAAATCCGGCTTAATTACAAGAAGAGTGTATCTTCTAAGAGTTTGTGCTTTGAGCGGCTCCTGGGACACCAGTATTTGATTACGATGCAGCAGTGCAGGTTTTCAGTATCCCTTGGACCCTCACATTGACCATGAAACACAGAAATTGCATCGTGATTGAATAACAAAGGCACAATGCCGACTTAAGTACAAGAAAACTGAATCTTCTAAGGGGTTGTGCTTTCAGCGGCTCATGGGAGACCAGTATTAGATTCCGATGCAGCAGTGCATTGTTTCTGTATCCCTATCACCTTCACATTGACCATGAAACACAGATATTGCATCGGGATTGAATACAAAAGGCACAATGCCGACTTAAGTACTAGAAGAGAGAGTCTTCTACGACTTTGTGCTTAGAGCGGCTCCTGGGAGACGAGTATTTGATTCTGATGCACCAGTGCAGGTTTACTGTATCCCTTGATCCTTCACATTGACCATGAAACACAGAAATTGCATCTGGATGGAATACAAAATGGACAATGCCGACTTAAGTACAAGAAAAGTGAATCTTCTAAGAGTTTGTGGTTTGAGCGGCTACAAGGAGACCAGTATTATTTCGATGCACCAATGGCAGTTTTCTGTACCCCTTGAACCGTCAAATTGACGATGAAATACAGACATTGCATCGGGATTGAATACAAAATGCACAATGCCGACTGAAGTACAAGAAGAGTGAATCTATTTATAATTTGTGCTTTGAGCGGGTCATGGGAGACTAGTACTAGATTCAGACACACCAGTGCAGGTTTTCTGCATACGTTTGACCTTCACTTTGACCATGAAGTACAAAAATTGCATCGGGGTTGAATACAAAATGCACAATGCCGACTTAGGTACAAGAAGAGTGAATCTACTAAGAAATTGTGCTTTGAGCGGATCATGAGAGACCAGTATTAGAATCCGGCGCACCAGTGCAGGTTTTCTGTATACGTTTGACCTTCACTTTGACCATGAAACACGGAAATTGCATCGGGATTGAATACAGAAGGGACAATGCCGACTTAAGTACAAGAAGAGCGAATTTTCTAAGAGTTTGTGGTTTGAGCGGCTCCTAGGAGACCTGTATTAGATTCCAATGCACCAGTGCAGGTTTACTGTATCCCTTGGACCTTCACATTGACCATGAAACACAGAAATCGCATCGGGATTAAATATAAAAGGCACAATGCCGACTTACGTACAAGAAGAGTGAATCTTCTAAGAGTTTGTGCTTTGAGCGGCTCATGGGAGACGAGTATTAGATTCCGATGCACCAGTGCAGGTTTACTGTATCCCTTGGACCTTCACATTGAGCATAAAAGAAAGAAATTGCTTCGGAATTTGAATACAAAAAGCACATTGCCCACTTATTTAAGAGAAGAGTGATTCTTCTAAGAGTTTGTGCTTTGAGCGGCTCCTGGGAGATTGGTATTAGATTCCGATGCACCATTGCATGTTTACTGTATCCCATGGACCTTCACATTGACAATGAAACACAGAAATTACATCAGGATTGAATACAAATGGCACAATGACGACCTAAGTACAAGATGAGTGAATTTCCCGGCCGGCCGCGTTGGTCTAGCGGTTCTGGCGCTGCAGTCCGGAACCGCGGGACTGCTACGGTCGCAGGTTCGAA
This sequence comes from Schistocerca americana, assembly GCF_021461395.2. Taxonomy (NCBI): domain Eukaryota; kingdom Metazoa; phylum Arthropoda; class Insecta; order Orthoptera; family Acrididae; genus Schistocerca; species Schistocerca americana. The sequence continues at coordinate 115,065 of NW_025726664.1, forward strand.
TCCTGCCTCGGGCATGGGTGTGTGTGATGTCCTTAGGTTAGTTAGGTTTAAGTAGTTCTAAGTTCCAGGGGACATGACCTAAGATGTTGAGTCCCATAGTGCTCAGAGCCATTTGAGTGAATCTCCCAAGATTTTGTTTTTTGAGCGGGTCCAGGGAGACCAGTATTAGATTCCGATGCATCAGTGCAGGTTTACACTATCCCTTGGACTTTCACATTGACCATGAAAGACAGATATTGCATCGGGATTGAAATCAAAAGGGACAATGCCGACTTAAGTACAAGAAGAGTGAATCTTCTGAGAATTTGTGCTTTGAGCGGCTCCTGGGAGACCAGTATTTGATTCCGATGCAGCAGTGCAGGTTTACACTATCCCTTGGACTATCACATTGACCATGAAAGACAGACATTGCATCGGGTTTGAAATCAAAAGGGACAATGCCGACTTAAGTACAAGAAGAGTGAATCTTCTGAGAATTTGTGCTTTGAGCGGCTTTTGGGATACCAGTATTAGATTCCGATGCACCAGTGCATATTTAACGTATCCCTTGGACCTTCACATCGACCATGAAAGACAGATATTGCATCGGGATTAAATACAAAAGGCACAATGGCGACATAAGTACAAGAAGAGTGAATCGTCTAAGATTTTGTGTTTTGAGCGGCTCCTTGGGAGACCAGTATTAGATTCCGATGCACCAGTGCAAGTTTACTGTATCCCTTGGACTTTCACATTGACCATGAAGCACAGAAATCGCATTGGGGTTGAATACAAAAGGCACAAATCCGGCTTAATTACAAGAAGAGTGAATCTTCTAAGAGTTGTGCTTTGGGCGGCTCCTGGGAGACCAGTATTAGATTCCGATGCACCAGTGCAGGTTTACTGTATCCCTTGGACCTTCACATTGACCATGATACAAAGAAATTGCATCGGGGTTGAATACAAAAGGCACAAGGCCGACTTTAGTACAAGAAGAGTGAATCATCTGAAAGTTTGTGCTTCGAGCGGCTCCTGGGAGACCAGTATATGATTCCTATGCAGCTGTGCAGGTTTACTGCATCCCTTGAACCTTCACATTGACCATGAAAGACAGAACTTGCATCGGGATATAAATCAAAAGGGACAATGCCGACTTGAGTACAACAAGAGTGAATCTTCTGAGGGTTTCTGCTTTGAGCGGCTCCTGGGATAGCAGTATTAGATTCCGATGCACCAGTGCAGGATTCACTTATCCCCTGGACCTTCACATCGACCATGAAACATAGAAATTGCATCGGGATTGAATACAAAAGGCACAATAGCGACTTAAGTACAAGAAGAGTGAATCTTCTAAGAGTTTTTGCTTTGAGCGGATAATTGTGAGACCAGTATTAGATTCCGATGCACCAGTGCAGGTTTACTGTGTCCCTTCGACTTTCACATTGACCATGAAGCACAGAACTTGCATCGGATTAGAGTACAAAAAGCACAAAGCCGACTTAATAACAAGAAGAGTGACTTTTCTAAGATGTTGTGGTTTGAGCGGCTCCTGGGAGCCCAGTATTAGATTCCGATGCACCAGTGCAGGTTTACTGTATCCCTTGGACCTTCACATTGACCATGAAACACAGAAATTGCATCGGGATTGAATACAAAATGCACAATGTGGACTTAGGTACAAGAAGAGTGAATATTCTAAGAATTTGTGCTTTGAGCGGCTCATGAGAGACCAGTATTAGATTCCGACGCACCAGTGCAGGTTTTCTGTATCCGTTTGACCTTCACTTTGACCGTGAAACACGGAAATTGCATCGGGATTGAATACAGAAGGGACAATGCCGACATAGGTAAAGGAAGAGTGAATTTTCTAAGAGTTTGTGTTTTGAGCGGCTCCTAGGAGACCTGTATTAGATTCCAATGCACCAGTGCAGGTTTACTGTATCCCTTGGACCTTCACATTGACCGTGAAGCACAGAAATCACATCGGGATTAAATAGAAAAGGCACAATGCCGACTTAAGTACAAGAAGAGTGAATCTTCTAAGAGTTTGTGCTTTGAGCGGCTCATGGGAGACCAGTATTAGATTCCGATGCACCAGTGCAGGTTTACTGTATACATTGCACCTTCACATTGACCTTGAAACACAGATATTGCATCGGGATTGAATACAAAACGCACAATGCCGACTTAAGTACAAGAAGAGTGAGTCTTCTACGAGTTTGTGCTTTGAGCGTCTCCTGGGAGACGAGTGTTACATTCCGATGCACCAGTGCAGGTTTGCTGTATCTTTTGGACCTTCACATTGACCATGAAAGAAAGAAATTGCTTCGGAATTTGAATACAAAAAGCACATCGCCGACTTAGTTAAGAGAAGCGTGATTCTTCTAAGAGTTTGTGCTTTGAGCGGCTTTTGAGAGTACAGTATTAGATTCCGATGCACCAGTGCATGTTTACTGCATCCCATGGACCTACACATTGACAATGAAACGCAGAAATTGCATCTGGATTGGACACAAAAAGCACAATGACGACCTAAGTAGAAGATGAGTGAATCTCCCAAGATTTTGTGCTTTGAGCGGGTCCAGGGAGACCAGTATTAGATTCCGATGCACCAGTGCAGGTTAATTGTAACCCTTGGACCATCACATTTACCATGAAACACAGAAATTGCATTCGGATTGAATACAAAATGCACAATGCCGACTTAAGTACAAGAAGAGTGAATCTTCTAACAGATTTTGCTTTTAGCGGCTCCTGGGAGACCAGTATTTGATTCCGATGCAGCAGTGCAGGTTTACAGTATCCCTTGGACTTTCACATTGACCATGAAAGACAGATATTGCATCGGGATTGAAATCAAAATGGACAATGCCGGCTTAAGTACAAGAAGAGTGAATCTTCTGAGAATTTGTGCTTTGAGCGGCTTTTGGGATACCAGTAATAGATTTCGATGCACCAGGGATATTTAACGTATCCCTTGGACCTTCACATCGACTATGAAACATAGAAATTGCATCGGGATTGAATACAAAAGGCACAATGGCGACATAAGTACAAGAAGAGTGAATCTTCTAAGATTTTGTGTTTTGAGCGGCTCCTTGGGAGACCAGTATTAGATTCCGATGCACCAGTGCTGGTTTACTGTATCCCTTGGACTTTCACATTGACCATGAAACACAGATATTGCATTGGGGTTGAATACAAAAGGCACAAATCCGGCTTAATTACAAGAAGAGTGTATCTTCTAAGAGTTTGTGCTTTGAGCGGCTCATGGGAGACGAGTATTAGATTCCGATGCACCAGTGCAGGTTTACTGTATCCCTTGGACCTTCACATTGAGCATAAAAGAAAGAAATTGCTTCGGAATTTGAATACAAAAAGCACATTGCCCACTTATTTAAGAGAAGAGTGATTCTTCTAAGAGTTTGTGCTTTGAGCGGCTCCTGGGAGATCGGTATTAGATTCCGATGCACCATTGCATGTTTACTGTATCCCATGGACCTTCACATTGATAATGAAACACAGAAATTACATCAGGATTGAATACAAATGGCACAATGACGACCTAAGTACAAGATGAGTGAATCTCCCGGCCGGCCGCGTTGGTCTAGCGGTTCTGGCGCTGCAGTCCGGAACCACGGCACTGCTACGGTCGCAGGTTCGAATCCTGCCTCGGGCATGGGTGTGTGTAATGTCCTTAGGTTAGTTAGGTTTAAGTAGTTCTAAGTTCCAGGGGACATGACCTAAGATGTTGAGTCCCATAGTGCTCAGAGCCATTTGAGTGAATCTCCCAAGATTTTGTTTTTTGAGCGGGTCCAGGGAGACCAGTATTAGATTCCGATGCATCAGTGCAGGTTTACTGTAACCCTTGGACCATCGCATTGACCATGAAACACAGAAATTGCATTCGGATTGAATACAAAATGCACAATGCCGACTGATGTACAAGAAGAGTGAATCTTCTAAGAGATTGTGCTTTGAGCGGCTCCTGGGAGACCAGTATTTGATTCCGATGCAGCAGTGCAGGTTTACACTATCCCTTGGACTTTCACATTGACCATGAAAGACAGATATTGCATCGGGATTGAAATCAAAAGGGACAATGCCGACTTAAGTACAAGAAGAGTGAATCTTCTGAGAATTTGTGCTTTGAGCGGCTTTTGGGATACCAGTATTGGATTCCGATGCACCAGTGCATATTTAACGTATCCCTTGGACCTTCACATCGACCATGAAAGGCAGATATTGCATCGGGATTAAATACAAAAGGCACAATGGCGACATAAGTACAAGAAGAGTGAATCTTCTAAGATTTTTTGCTTTGAGCGGATAATTGTGAGACCAGTATTAGATTCCGATGCACCAGTGCAGGTTTACTGTGTCCCTTCGACTTTCACATTGACCATGAAGCACAGAACTTGCATCGGATTAGAATACAAAAAGCACAAAGCCGACTTAATAACAAGAAGAGTGACTTTTCTAAGATGTTGTGGTTTGAGCGGCTCCTTGGGAGACCAGTATTAGATTCCGATGCACCAGTGCAAGTTTACTGTATCCCTTGGACTTTCACATTGACCATGAAGCACAGAAATCGCATTGGGGTTGAATACAAAAGGCACAAATCCGGCTTAATTACAAGAAGAGTGAATCTTCTAAGAGTTTGTGCTTTGGGCGGCTCCTGGGAGACCAGTATTAGATTCCGATGCACCAGTGCAGGTTTACTGTATCCCTTGGACCTTCACATTGACCATGATACAAAGAAATTGCATCGGGGTTGAATACAAAAGGCACAAGGCCGACCTAAGTACAAGAAGAGTGAATCATCTGAAAGTTTGTGCTTCGAGCATCTCCTGGGAGACCAGTATATGATTCCTATGCAGCTGTGCAGGTTTACTGCATCCCTTGAACCTTCACATTGACCATGAAAGACAGAACTTGCATCGGGATATAAATCAAAAGGGACAATGCCGACTTGAGTACAACAAGAGTGAATCTTCTGAGGGTTTCTGCTTTGAGCGGCTCCTGGGATACCAGTATTAGATTCCGATGCACCAGTGCAGGATTCACTTATCCCCTGGACCTTCACATCGACCATGAAACATAGAAATTGCATCGGGATTGAATACAAAAGGCACAATGGAGACTTAAGTACAAGAAGAGTGAATCTTCTAAGAGTTTTTGCTTTGAGCGGATAATTGTGAGACCAGTATTAGATTCCGATGCACCAGTGCAGGTTTACTGTGTCCCTTCGACTTTCACATTGACCATGAAGCACAGAACTTGCATCGGATTAGAATACAAAAAGCACAAAGCCGACTTAATAACAAGAAGAGTGACTTTTCTAAGATGTTGTGGTTTGAGCGGCTCCTGGGAGCCCAGTATTAGATTCCGATGCACCAGTGCAGGTTTACTGTATCCCTTGGACCTTCACATTGACCATGAAACACAGAAATTGCATCGGGATTGAATACAAAATGCACAATGTGGACTTAGATACAAGAAGAGTGAATCTTCTAAGAATTTGTGCTTTGAGCGGCTCATGAGAGACCAGTATTAGATTCCGACGCACCAGTGCAGGTTTTCTGTATCCGTTTGACCTTCACTTTGACCGTGAAACACGGAAATTGCATCGGGATTGAATACAGAAGGGACAATGCCGACTTAGGTAAAGGAAGAGTGAATTTTCTAAGAGTTTGTGTTTTGAGCGGCTCCTAGGAGACCTGTATTAGATTCCAATGCACCAGTGCAGGTTTACTGTATCCCTTGGACCTTCACATTGACCGTGAAACACAGAAATCACATCGGGATTAAATAGAAAAGGCACAATGCCGACTTAAGTACAAGAAGAGTGAATCTTCTAAGAGTTTGTGCTTTGAGCGTCTCCTGGGAGACGAGTGTTACATTCCGATGCACCAGTGCAGGTTTGCTGTATCTTTTGGACCTTCGCATTGACCATGAAAGAAAGAAATTGCTTCGGAATTTAAATACAAAAAGCACATTGCCGACTTAGTTAAGAGAAGCGTGATTCTTCTAAGAGTTTGTGCTTTGAGCGGCTTTTGAGAGTACAGTATTAGATTCCGATGCACCAGTGCATGTTTACTGCATCCCATGGACCTACACATTGACAATGAAACGCAGAAATTGCATCTGGATTGGGCACAAAAGGCACAATGACGACCTAAGTACAAGATGAGTGAATCTCCCAAGATTTTGTGCTTTGAGCGGGTGCAGGGAGACCAGTATAAGATTCCGATGCACCAGTGCAGGTTTACTGTAACCCTTGGACCATCACATTTACCATGAAACACAGAAATTGCATTCGGATTGAATACAAAATGCACAATGCCGACTGAAGTACAAGAAGAGTGAATCTTCTAACAGATTGTGCTTTTAGCGGCTCCTGGGAGACCAGTATTTGATTCCGATGCAGCAGTGCAGGTTTACAGTATCCCTTGGACTTTCACATTGACCATGAAAGACAGATATTGCATCGGGATTGAAATCAAAAGGGACAATGCCGACTTATGTACAAGAAGAGTGAATCTTCTGAGAATTTGTGCTTTGAGCGGCTTTTGGGATACCAGTATTAGATTCCGATGCACGAGTGCATATTTAACGTATCCCTTGGACCTTCACATCGACCACGAAACATAGAAATTACATCGGGATTGAATACAAAAGGCACAATAGCGACTCAAGTAAAAGAAGAGTGAATCTTCTAAGAGTTTTTGCTTTGAGCGGCTCCTTCTGAGACCAGTATTAGATTCCGATGCACCAGTGCAGGTTTATTGTAACCCTTGGACTTTCACATTGACCATGAAGCACAGAGATTGCATTGGGGTTGAATACAAAAGGCACAAATCCGGCTTACTTACAAGAAGAGTGAATCTTCTAAGAGTTTGTGCTTTGAGCGGCTCCTGGGAGACCAGAATTTGATTCCTATGCAGCTGTGCAGGTTTACTGCATCCCTTGGACCTTCACATTGACCATGAAACACAGAAATCGCATCGGGATTCAATAGAAAAGGCACAATTCCTACTTAAGTACAAGAAGAGTGAATATTCTAAGAGTTTGTGCTTTGAGCGGCTCATGGGAGACGAGTATTAGATTCCGATGCACCAGTGCAGGTTTACTGTATCCCTTGCACCTTCACATTGACCATGCAACACAGATATTGCATCGGGATTGAATACAAAACGCACAATGCCGACTTGAGTATAAGAAGAGTGAGTCTTCTTTGAGTTTGTGTTTTGAGTGGCTCCTGAGAGACCAGTATTAGATTCCGGTGCACCAGTGCAGGTTTACTGTAACCCTTGGACCATCACATTGACCATGAAACACAGAAATTGCATTCGGATTGAATACAAAATGCTCAATGCCGACCGAAGTACAAGAAGAGTGAATCTTCTAAGAGATTGTGCTTTGAGCGGCTCCTGGGAGACCAGTATTTGATTCCGACGCAGCAGTGCATGTTTACAGTATCCCTTGGACTTTTACATTGACCATGAAAGACAGATATTGCATGGGGATTGAAATCAAAATGGACAATGCCGGCTTAAGTACAAGAAGAGTGAATCTTCTGAGAATTTGTGCTTTGAGCGGCTTTTGGGATACCAGTAATAGATTTCGATGCACCAGGGATATTTAACGTATCCCTTGGACCTTCACATCGACTATGAAACATAGAAATTGCATCGGGATTGAATACAAAAGGCACAATGGCGACATAAGTACAAGAAGAGTGAATCTTCTAAGATTTTGTGTTTTGAGCGGCTCCTTTGGAGACCAGTATTAGATTCCGATGCACCAGTGCAGGTTTACTGTATCCCTTGGACTTTCACATTGACCATGAAACACAGAAATTGCATTGGGGTTGAATACAAAAGGCACAAATCCGGCTTAATTACAAGAAGAGTGTATCTTCTAAGAGTTTGTGCTTTGAGCGGCTCCTGGGACACCAGTATTTGATTACGATGCAGCAGTGCAGGTTTTCAGTATCCCTTGGACCCTCACATTGACCATGAAACACAGATATTGAATCGGGATTGAATAACAAATGCACAATGCCGACTTAAGTACAAGAAAACTGAATCTTCTAAGGGGTTGTGCTTTCAGCGGCTCATGGGAGACCAGTATTAGATTCCGATGCAGCAGTGCATTGTTTCTGTATCCCTATCACCTTCACATTGACCATGAAACACAGATATTGCATCGGGATTGAATACAAAAGGCACAATGCCGACTTAAGTACTAGTAGAGAGAGTCTTCTACGACTTTGTGCTTAGAGCGGCTCCTGGGAGACGAGTATTTGATTCTGATGCACCAGTGCAGGTTTACTGTATCCCTTGATCCTTCACATTGACCATGAAACACAGAAATTGCATCGGGATGGAATACAAAATGGACAATGCCGACTTAAGTACAAGAAAAGTGAATCTTCTAAGAGTTTGTGGTTTGAGCGGCAACAAGGAGACCAGTATTATTTCGATGCACCAATGGCAGTTTTCTGTACCCCTTGAACCGTCAAATTGACGATGAAATACAGATATTGCATCGGGATTGAATACAAAATGCACAATGCCGACTGAAGTACAAGAAGAGTGAATCTATTTATAATTTGTGCTTTAAGCGGGTCATGGGAGACTAGTACTAGATTCAGACACACCAGTGCAGGTTTTCTGCATACGTTTGACCTTCACTTTGACCATGAAGTACAAAAATTGCATCGGGATTGAATACAAAATGCACAATGCCGACTTAGGTACAAGAAGAGTGAATCTACTAAGAAATTGTGCTTTGAGCGGATCATGAGAGACCAGTATTAGAATCCGGCGCACCAGTGCAGGTTTTCTGTATACGTTTGACCTTCACTTTGACCATGAAACACGGAAATTGCATCGGGATTGAATACAGAAGGGACAATGCCGACTTAAGTACAAGAAGAGCGAATTTTCTAAGAGTTTGTGGTTTGAGCGGCTCCTAGGAGACCTGTATTAGATTCCAATGCACCAGTGCAGGTTTACTGTATCCCTTGGACCTTCACATTGACCATGAAACACAGAAATCGCATCGGGATTAAATATAAAAGGCACAATGCCGACTTACGTACAAGAAGAGTGAATCTTCTAAGAGTATGTGCTTTGAGCGGCTCATGGGAGACGAGTATTAGATTCCGATGCACCAGTGCAGGTTTACTGTATCCCTTGGACCTTCACATTGAGCATAAAAGAAAGAAATTGCTTCGGAATTTGAATACAAAAAGCACATTGCCCACTTATTTAAGAGAAGAGTGATTCTTCTAAGAGTTTGTGCTTTGAGCGGCTCCTGGGAGATCGGTATTAGATTCCGATGCACCATTGCATGTTTACTGTATCCCATGGACCTTCACATTGACAATGAAACACAGAAATTACATCAGGATTGAATACAAATGGCACAATGACGACCTAAGTACAAGATGAGTGAATCTCCCGGCCGGCCGCGTTGGTCTAGCGGTTCTGGCGCTGCAGTCCGGAACCGCGGCACTGCTACGGTCGCAGGTTCGAATCCTGCCTCGGGCATGGGTGTGTGTGATGTCCTTAGGTTAGTTAGGTTTAAGTAGTTCTAAGTTCCAGGGGACATGACTAAGATGTTGAGTCCCATAGTCCTCACAGCCATTTCAGTGAATCTCCCAAGATTTTGTATTTTGAGCGGGTCCAGGGAGACCAGTATTAGATTCCGATGCATCAGTGCAGGTTTACTGTAACCCTTGGACCATCGCATTGACCATGAAACACAGAAATTGCATTCGGATTGAATACAAAATGCACAATGCCGACTGATGTACAAGAAGAGTGAATCTTCTAAGAGATTGTGCTTTGAGCGGCTCCTGGGAGACCAGTATTTGATTCCGATGCAGCAGTGCAGGTTTACACTATCCCTTGGACTTTCACATTGACCATGAAAGACAGATATTGCATCGGGATTGAAATCAAAAGGGACAATGCCGACATAAGTACAAGAAGAGTGAATCTTCTGAGAATTTGTGCTTTGAGCGGCTTTTGGGATACCAGTATTTGATTCCGATGCACCAGTGCATATTTAACGTATCCCTTGGACCTTCACATCGACCATGAAAGACAGATATTGCATCGGGATTAAATACAAAAGGCACAATGGCGACATAAGTACAAGAAGAGTGAATCGTCTAAGAGTTTTTGCTTTGAGCGGATAATTGTGAGACCAGTATTAGATTCCGATGCACCAGTGCAGGTTTACTGTGTCCCTTCGACTTTCACATTGACCATGAAGCACAGAACTTGCATCGGATTAGAATACAAAAAGCACAAAGCCGACTTAATAACAAGAAGAGTGACTTTTCTAAGATGTTGTGGTTTGAGCGGCTCCTTGGGAGACCAGTATTAGATTCCAATGCACCAGTGCAAGTTTACTGTATCCCTTGGACTTTCACATTGACCATGAAGCACAGAAATCGCATTGGGGTTGAATACAAAAGGCACAAATCCGGCTTAATTACAAGAAGAGTGAATCTTCTAAGAGTTTGTGCTTTGGGCGGCTCCTGGGAGACCAGTATTAGATTCCGATGCACCAGTGCAGGTTTACTGTATCCCTTGGACCTTCACATTGACCATGATACAAAGAAATTGCATCGGGGTTGAATACAAAAGGCACAAGGCCGACTTAAGTACAAGAAGAGTGAATCATCTGAAAGTTTGTGCTTCGAGCATCTCCTGGGAAACCAGTATATGATTCCTATGCAGCTGTGCAGGTTTACTGCATCCCTTGAACCCTCACATTGACCATGAAAGACAGAACTTGCATCGGGATATAAATCAAAAGGGACAATGCCGACTTGAGTACAACAAGAGTGAATCTTCTGAGGGTTCCTGCTTTGAGCGGCTCCTGGGATACCAGTATTAGATTCCGATGCACCAGTGCAGGATTCACTTATCCCCTGGACCTTCACATCGACCATGAAACATAGAAATTGCATCGGGATTGAATACAAAAGGCACAATGGCGACTTAAGTACAAGAAGAGTGAATCTTCTAAGAGTTTTTGCTTTGAGCGGATAATTGTGAGACCAATATTAGATTCCGATGCACCAGTGCAGGTTTACTGTGTCCCTTCGACTTTCACATTGACCATGAAGCACAGAACTTGCATCGGATTAGAATACAAAAAGCACAAAGCCGACTTAATAACAAGAAGAGTGACTTTTCTAAGATGTTGTGGTTTGAGTGGCTCCTGGGAGCCCAGTATTAGATTCCGATGCACCAGTGCAGGTTTACTGTATCCCTTGGACCTTCACATTGACCATGAAACACAGAAATTGCATCGGGATTGAATACAAAATGCACAATGTGGACTTAGGTACAAGAAGAGTGAATCTTCTAAGAATTTGTGCTTGGAGCGGCTCATGAGAGACCAGTATTACATTCCGACGCACCAGTGCAGGTTTTCTGTATCCGTTTGACCTTCACTTTGACCGTGAAACACGGAAATTGCATCGGGATTGAATACAGAAGGGACAATGCCGACTTAAGTACAAGAAGAGTGAGTCTTCTACGAGTTTGTGCTTTGAGCGTCTCCTGGGAGACGAGTGTTACATTCCGATGCACCAGTGCAGGTTTGCTGTATCTTTTGGACCTTCGCATTGACCATGAAAGAAAGAAATTGCTTCGGAATTTGAATACAAAAAGCACATTGCCGACTTAGTTAAGACAGGCGTGATTCTTCTAAGAGTTTGTGCTTTGAGCGGCTTTTGAGAGTACAGTATTAGATTCCGATGCACCAGTGCATGTTTACTGCATCCCATGGACCTACACATTGACAATGAAACGCAGAAATTGCATCTGGATTGGACAAAAAAGGCACAATGCCGACTGAAGTACAAGAAGAGTGAATCTTCTAACAGATTGTGCTTTTAGCGGCTCCTGGGAGACCAGTATTTGATTCCGATGCAGCAGTGCAGGTTTACAGTATCCCTTGGACTTTCACATTGACCATGAAAGACAGATATTGCATCGGGATTGAAATCAAAATGGACAATGCCGGCTTAAGTACAAGAAGAGTGAATCTTCTGAGAATTTGTGCTTTGAGCGGCTTTTGGGATACCAGTATTAGATTCCGATGCACGAGTGCATATTTAACGTATCCCTTGGACCTTCACATCGACCACGAAACATAGAAATTGCATCGGGATTGAATACAAAAGGCACAATAGCGACTCAAGCACAAGAAGAGTGAATCTTCTAAGAGTTTTTGCTTTGAGCGGCTCCTTCTGAGACCAGTATTAGATTCCGATGCACCAGTGCAGGTTTATTGTAGCCCTTGGACTTTCACATTGACCATGAAGCACAGAGATTGCATTGGGGTTGAATACAAAAGGCACAAATCCGGCTTACTTACAAGAAGAAAGAATCTTCTAAGAGTTTGTGCTTTGAGCGGCTCCTGGGAGACCAGAATTTGATTCCTATGCAGATGTGCAGGTTTACTGCATCCCTTGGACCTTCACATTGACCGTGAAACACAGAAATCGCATCGGGATTAAATAGAAAAGGCACAATGCCTACTTAAGTACAAGAAGAGTGAATATTCTAAGAGTTTGTGCTTTGAGCGGCTCATGGGAGACGAGTATTAGATTCCGATGCACCAGTGCAGGTTTACTGTATCCCTTGCACCTTCACATTGACCATGCAACACAGATATTGCATCGGGATTGAATACAAAACGCACAATGCCGACTTGAGTATAAGAAGAGTGAGTCTTCTTTGAGTTTGTGTTTTGAGTGGCTCCTGAGAGACCAGTATTAGATTCCGGTGCACCAGTGCAGGTTTACTGTAACCCTTGGACCATCACATTGACCATGAAACACAGAAATTGCATTCGGATTGAATACAAAATGCTCAATGCCGACCGAAGTACAAGAAGAGTGAATCTTCTAAGAGATTGTGCTTTGAGCGGCTCCTGGGAGACCAGTATTTGATTCCGACGCAGCAGTGCATGTTTACAGTATCCCTTGGACTTTTACATTGACCATGAAAGACAGATATTGCATCGGGATTGAAATCAAAATGGACAATGCCGGCTTAAGTACAAGAAGAGTGAATCTTCTGAGAATTTGTGCTTTGAGCGGCTTTTGGGATACCAGTAATAGATTTCGATGCACCAGGGATATTTAACGTATACCTTGGACCTTCACATCGACTATGAAACATAGAAATTGCATCGGGATTGAATACAAAAGGCACAATGGCGACATAAGTACAAGAAGAGTGAATCTTCTAAGATTTTGTGTTTTGAGCGGCTCCTTGGGAGACCAGTATTAGATTCCGATGCACCAGTGCAGGTTTACTGTATCCCTTGGACTTTCACATTGACCATGAAACACAGAAATTGCATTGGGGTTGAATACAAAAGGCACAAATCCGGCTTAATTACAAGAAGAGTGTATCTTCTAAGAGTTTGTGCTTTGAGCGGCTCCTGGGACACCAGTATTTGATTACGATGCAGCAGTGCAGGTTTTCAGTATCCCTTGGACCCTCACATTGACCATGAAACACAGAAATTGAATCGGGATTGAATAACAAAGGCACAATGCCGACTTAAGTACAAGAAAACTGAATCTTCTAAGGGGTTGTGCTTTCAGCGGCTCATGGGAGACCAGTATTAGATTCCGATGCAGCAGTGCATTGTTTCTGTATCCCTATCACCTTCACATTGACCATGAAACACAGATATTGCATCGGGATTGAATACAAAACGCACAATGCCGACTTAAGTACTAGAAGAGAGAGTCTTCTACGACTTTGTGCTTAGAGCGGCTCCTGGGAGACGAGTATTTGATTCTGATGCACCAGTGCAGGTTTACTGTATCCCTTGATCCTTCACATTGACCATGAAACACAGAAATTGCATCGGGATGGAATACAAAATGCACAATGCCGACTTAAGTACAAGAAAAGTGAATCTTCTAAGAGTTTGTGGTCTGAGCGGCAACAAGGAGACCAGTATTATTTCGATGCACCAATGGCAGTTTTCTGTACCCCTTGAACCGTCAAATTGACGATGAAATACAGATATTGCATCGGGATTGAATACAAAATGCACAATGCCGACTGAAGTACAAGAAGAGTGAATCTATTTATAATTTGTGCTTTAAGCGGGTCATGGGAGACTAGTACTAGATTCAGACACACCAGTGCAGGTTTTCTGCATACGTTTGACCTTCACTTTGACCATGAAGTACAAAAATTGCATCGGGATTGAATACAAAATGCACAATGCCGACTTAGGTACAAGAAGAGTGAATCTACTAAGAAATTGTGCTTTGAGCGGATCATGAGAGACCAGTATTAGAATCCGGCGCACCAGTGCAGGTTTTCTGTATACGTTTGACCTTCACTTTGACCATGAAACACGGAAATTGCATCGGGATTGAATACAGAAGGGACAATGCCGACTTAAGTACAAGAAGAGCGAATTTTCTAAGAGTTTGTGGTTTGAGCGGCTCCTAGGAGACCTGTATTAGATTCCAATGCACCAGTGCAGGTTTACTGTATCCCTTGGACCTTCACATTGACCATGAAACACAGAAATCGCATCGGGATTAAATATAAAAGGCACAATGCCGACTTACGTACAAGAAGAGTGAATCTTCTAAGAGTTTGTGCTTTGAGCGGCTCATGGGAGACCAGTATTAGATTCCGATGCACCAGTGCAGGTTTACTGTATCCCTTGCACCTTCACATTGACCATGAAACACAGATATTGCATCGGGATTGAATACAAAACGCACAATGCCGACTTAGGTATAAGAAGAGTGAGTCTTCTACGAGTTTGTGCGTTGAGTGGCTCCTGAGAGATCAGTATTAGATTCCGAAGCACCAGTGCACGTTTACTGTATCCCATGGACCTTCACATTGACAATGAAACACAGAAATTGCATCAGGATTGAACACAAAAGGCACAATGACGAACTAAGTACAAGATGAGTGAATCACCCAAGATTTTGTGTTTTGAGCGGGTCCAGGGAGACCAGTATTAGATCCCGATGCACCAGTGCAAGTTTACTGTAACCCTTGGACCATCACATTGACATTGAAACACAGAAATTGCATTCGGATTGAATACAAAATGCACAATGCCGACTGAAGTACAAGAAGAGTGAATCTTCTAAGAGATTGTGCTTTGAGCATCCCCTGGGAGACTAGTAATTCATTCCGATGCAGCAGTGCAGGTTTACAGTATCCCTTGGACTTTCACATTGACCATGAAAGACAGATATTGCATCGGGATTGAAATCAAAAGGGACAATGCCGGCTTAAGTACAAGAAGAGCGAATCTTCTGAGAATTTGTGCTTTGAGCGGCTTTTGGGATACCAGTAATAGATTTCGATGCACCAGTGCATATTTAACGTATCCCTTGGACGTTCACATCGACCATGAAACATAGAAATTGCATCGTCATTGAATACAAAAGGCACAATGGCGACATAAGTTCAAGAAGAGTGAATCTTCTAAGATTTTGTGATTTGAGCGGCTCCTTGGGAGACCAGTATTAGATTCCGATGCACCAGTGCAGGTTTATTGTATCCCTTGGACTTGCACATTGACCATGAAGCACAGAAATTGCATTGGGGTTGAATGCAAGAGGCACAAATCCGGCTTAATTACAAGAAGAGTGAATCTTCTAAGGGTTTGTGCTTTGAGCGGCTCCTGGGAGACCAGTATTAAATTCAGATGCACGAGTGCAGGTTTACTGTATCTCTTAGACCTTCACATTGACCATAAAACACAGATATTGCATCGGGATTAAATACAAGAGGGACAATTCCAACTTAAATACAAGATGAGTGAATCTTCTAAGATTTTGTGATTTGAGCGACTCCTGGGAGACCAGTATTAGATTCCGATGCACCAGTGCAGATTTACTGTATCCCCTGGACCTTCACATTGACCATGAAACACAGAAATTGCATCGGGATGGAATACAAAATGGACAATGCCGACTTAAGTACAGGAAAAGTGAATCTTCTAAGAGTTTGTGGTTTGAGCGGCTATAGGGAGACCAGTATTAGATTCCGATGCACCATTGCAGGTTTTCTGTATCCCTTGAACCGTCACATTGACGATGAAATACAGAAATTGCATCGGGATTGAATACAAAATGCACAATGCCGACTGAAGTACAAGAAGAGTGAATCTGTTTATAATTTGTGCTTTGATCGGGTCATGGGAGACCAGTATTAGATTCAGACACACCAGTGCAGGTTTTCTGCATCCGTTTGACCTTCACTTTGACCATGTAGTGTAGAAATTGCATCGGGATTGAATACTAAAGTCACAATGACGACTTAACTACAGGAAGAGTGAATCTTCTAAGAGTTTTTACTTTGAGCGGGTCATGGGAGACCAGTATTAGATTCATATGCACCAGTGCGGGTTTTCTGTGTAAGTTTGTCCTTCACATTGACCATGAAACACAGAAATTGCATCGGGATTGATTACGAAAAGGACAACGCCGACCTAAGTACAAGAAGAGTGAATCTTCCAAGAGTTTGTGTATTGAGCGGCTCCTGGGAGTTCAGTATTAGATTCCGATGCACCAGTGCAGGTTTACTGTATCCCTTGGACCTTCACATTGACCATGAAACACAGAAATTGGATCGGGATGGAATAAGAAAGGCACAATTCCGCCTTATGTACTAAAAAATGAATCTTCTAAGAGTTTGTGCTTTGAGTGGGTCCAGGGAGACCAGTATTAGATTCCGATGCACCAGTGCAGGTTTTCTGTATCCCTTGAACAGTCACATTGACGATGAAACACAGAAATTGCATCGGGATTGAATACAAAATGCACAATGCCGACAGAAGTACAAGAAGAGATAATCTTCTAAGAGTTTGTGCTTCGAGCGGCTCCTGGGAGACCAGTATTAGATTCCGATGCACCAGTCCAGGTTTACTGTATCCCTTGGACCTTCACATTGACCACGAAAGACGGAAATTGCATCGGGATTGAAACCAAAAGGGACAATGCCCACTTAAGTACAAGAAGAGTGACTCATCTGTTAGTTTGTGCTTTGAGCGGCTCCTGGGATACCAGTATTAGATTCCGATGCACCAGTGCAGGTTTCACTTATCCCCTGGACCTTCACATCGACCATGAAACATAGAAATTGCATCGGGATTGAACACATAAGGCACAATGTCGACCTATGTTCAAGATGAGTGAATCTCCCAAGATTTTGTGTTTTGAGCGGGTCCAGGGAGACCAGTATTAGATTCCGATGAACCAGTGCAGGTTTACTACATCCCTTGGACCTTCAAATTGACCATGAGACACAGATATAGCATCGGGATTGAATACAAAATGCACAATGCCGACTTAGGTACAATAAGAGTGAATCTTCGAAGAATTTGTGCTTTGAGCGGCTCATGAGAGACCAGTATTAGAATCCGACGCACCAGTGCAGGTTTTCTGTATACGTTTGACCTTCACTTTGACCATGAAACAGGGAAATTACATCGGGATTGAATACAGAAGGGACAATGCCGACTTAAGTACAAGAAGAGAGAATTTTCGAAGAGTTTGTGGTTTGAGCGGCTCCTAGGAGACCAGTATTAGATTCCGATGCCCCAGTGCAGGTTTACTGTATCCCTTGGACCTTCACATTGACCATGAAACACAGATATTGCATCGGGATTGAATACAAAACCCACAATGCCGACTTAAGTATAAGAAGAGTGAGTCTTCTACGAGTTTGTGCTTTGAGCGGCTCCTGAGAGATCAGTATTAGATTCTGATGCACCAGTGCACGTTTACTGTATCCCATGGACTTTCACATTGACATTGAAACACAGAAATTGCATCATGATTGAACACATAAGGCACAATGACGACCTATGTTCAAGATGAGTGAATCTCCCAAGATTTTGTGCTTTGAGCGGGTCCAGGGAGACCAGTATTAGATTCCGATGCACCAGTGCAGGTTTACTGTAACCCTTGGACCATCACATTGACCATGAAACACAGAAATTGCATTCGGATTGAATACAAAATGCACAATGCCGACTGAAGTACAAGAGGAGTGAATCTTCTAAGAGATTGTGCTTTGAGCGGCTCCTGGGAGACCAGTATTTGATTCTGATGCAGCAGTGCAGGTTTACAGTATCCCTTTGACCCTCACATTGACCATGAAACACAGAAATTGCATCGGGATTGAAATCAAAAGGGACAATGCCGGCTTAAGTACAAGAAGAGTGAATCTTCAGAGAATTTGTGCTTTGAGCGGCTTTTGGGATACCAGTAATAAATTTCCATGCATCAGTGCATATTTAACGTATCCCTTGGACCTTCACATCGACCATGAAACATAGAAATTGCATAGTGATTGAATACAAAAGGCACAATGGCGACATAAGTACAAGAAGAGTGAATCTTCTAAGATTTTGTGTTTTGAGCGGCTCCTTGGGAGACCAGTATTAGATTCCGATGCACCAGTGCAGGTTTACTGTATCCCTTGGACTTTCACATTGACCATGAAGCACAGAAATTGCATTGGGGTTGAATACAAAAGGCACAAATCCGGCTTAATTACAAGAAGAGTGAATCTTCTAAGGGTTTGTGCTTTGAGCGGCTCCTGGGACACCAGTATTTGATTACGATGCAGCAGTGCAGGTTTTCAGTATCCCGTGGACCCTCACATTGACCATGAAACACAGAAATTGCATCGGGATTGAATAATAAAGGCACAATGGGGCCTTAAGTACAAGCAGACTTAATCTTCTAAGAGGTTGTCCTTTCAGCGGCTCATGGGAGACCTGTATTAGATTCCGATGCAGCAGTGCATTGTTTCTGTATCCCTATCACCTTCACATTGACTATGAAACACAGATATTGCATCAGGATTGAATACAAAAGGCACAATGCCGACTTAAGTACTAGAAGAGAGAGTCTTGTACGACTTTGTGCTTAGAGCGGCTCCGGGGAGACGAGTATTTGATTCTGACGCACCAGTGCAGGTTTACTGTATCCCTTGGACCTTCACATTGAGCATGAAACAAAGATATTGCATCGGGATTGAATATTAAAGGCAAAATGTCGACTTAAGTACAAGAAGTGTGAATCTTCTTAGAGTTTGTGCTTTGAACGGCTCCTGGGAGACCTATATTAAATTCCGTTGCACGAGTGCAGGTTTACTGTATCCCTTAGACCTTCACATTGACCATAAGACACACATATTGCATCGGGAGTGAATACAAGAGGGACAATTCCAACTTAATGGCAAGATGAGTGAATCTTCTAAAATTTTGTGCTTTGAGCGACTCCTGGGAGACCAGTATTAGATTCCGATGCACCAGTGCAGATTTACTGTATCGCCTGGACCTTCACATTGACCATGAAACACAGAAATTGCATCGGGATTGATTACGAAAAGGACAACGCTGACTTAAGTACAAGAAGAGTGAATCTTCCAAGAGTTTGTGCATTGAGCGGCTCCTGGGAGTTCAGTATTAGATTCCGATGCACCAGTGCAGGTTTACTGTATCCCTTGGACCTTCACATTGACCATGAAACACAGAAATTGCATCGGGATGGAATAGGAAAGGGACAATGCCGCTTTATGTACTAGAAAAATGAGTCTTCTGAGAGTTAGTGCTTTGAGCAGGTCCAAGGAGACCAGTATTAGATTCCGATGCACCAGTGCAGGTTTTCTGTATCCCTTGAACCGTCACATTGAAGATGCAACACAGAAATTGCATCGGGATTGAATACAAAATGCACAATGCCGACAAAAGTACAAGAAGAGTGAATCTTCTAAGAGTTAATGCTTCGAGCGCCTCCTGGGAGACCAGTATCAGATTCCGATGCACCAGTGCAGGTTTACTGAATCCTATGGACCTTCACATTGACCATGAAATACGGAAATTGCATCGGGATTGAAACCAAAAGGGACAAATCCGACTTAAGTACAAGAAGGGTGAATCTTCTTATAGTTTGTGCTTTGAGCGGCTCCTGGGATACCAGTATTAGATTTCGATGCACCAGTGTTCTTTTGACATATCCCTTGGACCTTCACATTGACCATGAAAAATAGAAATTGCATCGGGATGGGATACAAAAGCCACAACGGCGACTTAAGTACAAGAGGAGTGAATCTTCTAAGAGTTCGTGCTTTGAGCGACTGCTTGGGAGACCAGAATTAGATTCCGATGCCTCAGTGCAGGTTTACCGTATCTCTTGGACCTTCACATTAACCATGAAACACAGAAATTGCATCGGGATTGAATACGTAAGGGACAATGCCGACGTAAGTACAAGAAGAGTGAATCTTCTATGAGTTTGTGCTTTGAGCGGCTCCTGGGAGACCAGTATTAGATTCCGATGCACCAGTGCAGGTTTACTGTATCCCTTGGACCTTCACATTGACCTTGATACAAAGAAATTGCATCGGGATTGAATACAACCGCACAATGCCGACTTAAGTACAAGAAGAGTGAATCTTCTAACAGTTTGTGCTTCGAGTGGCTCCTGGGAGACCAATATTTGATTCCGATGCAGCTGTGCAGGTTTACTGCATCCCTTGGTAACCATGAAAGACAGAACGTGCATCGGGATATAAATTAAAAGGGACAATGCCGACTTAAGTACAAGAAGAGTGAATTTTCTAAATATTTGTGCTTTGAGCGGCTCCTAGGACTCCAGTAACAGATTCCGATGCACCAGTGCAGGTTTACTGTATCCCCTGGACCTTCACATTGACCATGATACAAAGAAATTGCATCGGGATTGAATACGAATGGATCAATGCCGACTTAAGTAAAAGAAGAGTGAATCTTCTAAGAGTTTGTGCTTCGAGCGGCTCCTGGGAGACCAGTATTTGATTCCGATGCAGCTGTGCAGGTTTACTGTATTTGTTGGACCTTCACATTGACCATGAAACACAGAAATTGCATCGGGATGGAATACAAAACGGACAATGCCGCCTTAAGTACTAGAAAAGTGAATCTTCTGAGAGTTTGTGCTTTGAGCGGCTCCAGGGAGACCAGTATTAGATTCCGATGCACCAGTGCAGGTTTACTGTATACGTTTGTCCTTCACATTGACCACGAAACACATAAATTGCATCGGGTTTGATTACAAATGGGACTATGCCGACTTAAGTACAGGAAGAGTGAATCTTCTAAGAGTTTGTGCTTCGAGCGGCTCCTGGGAGACCAGTATTTGATTCCGATGCAGCTGTGCAGGTTTACTGTATCCCTTGGAACGTCACATTGACGATGAAACACAGAGATTGCATCGAGAATCAATACAAAATGCACAATGCCGACTGAAGTACAAGAAGAGAGAATCTTCTAAGAGTTTGTGTTTCGAGCGGCTCCTGGGAGACCAGTATTTGATTCCGATGCAGCTGTTCAGGTTTACTGTATACCTTGGAACTTCACATTGACCATGAAAGACAGAAATTGCATCGAGATTGAAACCAAAAGGGACAATGCCGACTTAAGTACTAGAATTGTGAATCTTCTGAGAGTGTGTGCTTTGAGCGGCTCCAGGGATTCTAGTATTAGATTCAGATGCACCAGTGCTGGTTTAACGTATCCCTAGGACCTTCACATTGACCATGAAACATAGAAATTGCATCAGGATTGAATACAAATGGCACAACATCGACTTGAATACAAGAAGAGTGAATCCTCTAAGAGTTCGTGCTTTGAGCTGCTACTTGGGAGACCAATATTAGATTCCGATGCACCAATGCAAATTTACTGTATCCCATGGACTTTCTCATTGACCATGAAGCACAGAAATTGCATCGGGGATGAATACAAAAGGCACAAAGCCGACTTAAGTACAAGAAGAGTGAATCTAATAAGAATTTGTGCTTTGAGCGGCACATGGCAGACCAGTACTAGATTCAGATGCACCAGTGCAGGTTTTCTGTATCCGTTTGACCTTCACTTTGACCATGAAACACGGAAATTGCATCGAGATTGAAAACAAAAGGGACAATGCCGACTGAAGTACAAGAAGAGTGAATTTTCTAAGAGTTTGTGGTTTGAGCGGCTCCTGGGAGACCTGTATTAGATTCCGATGCACCAGTTCATTTTTACTGTATCCCTTGGACTTTCACATTAACCATGAAACAAAGAAATTGCATCGGGATTAAATACTAAGAGCACGATGAGGACTTAAGTACAAGATGAGTGAATCTCCTAAAAGTTTGTGCTTTCAGCGGCTCCCGGGATACCACTATCAGATTCCGATGCACCAGTGCAGGTTTACCGTTTCCCTTGGACCTACACATTGACCATGAAACACAGAAAATGCATCGGGATTGAATACGAAAGGGACAATGCCGACTTAAGTGCAAGAAGAGTGAATCTTCTACAAGTTTGTGCTTTGAGCGGCTCCTGGGAGACCAGTATTAGTTTCCGATGCACCAGTGCAGGTTTACAGTATCCCTTGGTCCTTCACATTGACCATGATACAAAGAAATTGCTTCGGGATTCAATACAGAAGGCACAATGCCGACTTAAGTACAAGAAGAGTGATTCCTCTAAGAGTTTGTGCTTTGAGAAGCTCCTGGGAGACCGGTATTAGATTCCGATGCACCAGTGCAGGTTTACTTTATCCCATGGACCTTCACATTAACAATGAGACACAGATATTTCATCGGGATTGGATAATAAAGGCACAACGCCGACTTAAGTACAAGAAGACTGAATCTTCTAAGAGGTTGTGCTTTCAGCGGCTCATGGGAGACCAATATTAGATTCCGATGCACCACTGCAGGTTTACTGTATCCCATGGACCTTCCCATTGACCATGAAACACAGATATTGCATCGGGATCGTATAGAAAAGCACAATGCCGACTTAAGTACAAGTAGAGTGAGTCTTCTATGAGTTTGTGCTTTGAGCGGCTCCTAGGAGACCAGTATTAGATTCCGAGGCACCAGTGCAGGTTTACTGTATCCCTTCGACCCTCATATTTACCATGAAACACAGAAATCGCATCGGGATTGAATACAAAAGCACAATGCCGACTTAAGTACAAGACGAGTGAATCTTCTGAGAATTTTTGCCTTGAGCGGCTCATGGGAGACCAGTATTAGATTCAGATGCACCAATGCAGGTTTTCTGTATCCGTTTGACCTTCACATTGACCATGAAACACAGAAATTGCATCGGGATTGATTACAAAATGCACAATGCCGACTGACGTACAAGAAGAGTGACTCATCTAAGAGTTTGTGGTTCGAGCGGCTCCTGGGAGACCAGTATTTGATTCCGATGCAGCTGTGGAGGTAATTGTATTTGTTGGACCTTCACATTGACCATGAAACACAGAAATTGCATCGGGATGGAATACAAAACGGACAATGCCGCCTTAAGTACTAGAAAAGTGAATCTTCCGAGAGTTTGTGCTTTGAGCGGCTCCATTTAGACCAGTATTGGATTCCGATGCACCAGTGCAGGTTTACTGTATACGTTTGTCCTTCACATTGACCATGGAACACAAAAATTGCATCGGGATTGATTACGAAAGGGACTATGCCGACTTAAGTACAAGAAGAGTGTATCTTCTAAGAGTTTGGGCTCAGAGCGGCGCCTGGGAGACCAGTATTTGATTCCTATGCAGCTGTGCAGGTTTACTGCATCCCTTGGACCTTCACATTGACCATGAGAGACAGAAATTGCATCGGGATTGAAACCAAAAGGGACAATGCCGACTTAAGTACAAGAAGAGTGATTCTTCTATGTGTTTGTGCTTTGAGCGGCTCCTGGGAGACCAAAATTAGATTAGATGCACCAGTGCACGTTTACAGTATCCCTTGGACATTCACATTGACCATGATACAACGAAATTGCATCGGGAGTGAATACAAAAGGCACAATGCCGACTTAAGTACAGTAAGAAAGAATCTTCTAAGAGTTTGTGCTTCGAGCGGCTCCTGGGAGACCAGTATTCGATTCCTATGCAGCTGTGCAGGTTTACTGCATCCCTTGGACCTTCACATTGACCATGAAAGACAGAACTTGCATCGGGATATAAATCAAAACGGACAATGCAGACTTAAGTACAAGAAGAGCGAATCTTCTGAGAGTTTGTGGTTTGAGCGGCTACTCGGATACCAGTATTAGATTCCGATGCACCAGTGCAGGTTTACTGTATCCCTTGGACCGTCACATTGACGATGAAACACAGAGATTGCATCGAGAATCAATACAAAATGCACAATGCCGACTGAAGTACAAGAAGAGAGAATCTTCTAAGAGTTTGTGTTTCGAGCGGCTCCTGGGAGACCAGTATTTGATTCCGATGCAGCTGTTAAGGTTTACTGTATACCTTGGACCTTCACATTGACCATGAAAGACAGAAATTGCATCGAGATTGAAACCAAAAGGGACAATGCCGACTTAAGTACTAGAATTGTGAATCTTCTGAGAGTGAGTGCTTTGAGCGGCTCCAGGGATTCTAGTATTAGATTCAGATGCACCAGTGCTGGTTTAGCGTATCCCTAGGACCTTCACATTGACCATGAAACATAGAAATTGCATCAGGATTGAATACAAAAGGCACAACGGCGACTTAAATACAAGAAGAGTGAATCTTCTAAGAGTTCGTGCTTTGAGCTGCTACTTGGGAGACCAGTATTAGATTCCGATGCACCAATGCAGGTTTACTGTATCCCATGGACTTTCTCATTGACCATGAAGCACAGAAATTGCATCGGGGATGAATACAAAAGGCACAAAGCCGACTTAAGTACAAGAAGAGTGAATCTAACAAGAATTTGTGCTTTGAGCGGCACATGGGAGACCAGTATTAGATTCAGATGCACCAGTGCAGGTTTTCTGTATCCGTTTGACCTTCAGTTTGACCATGAAACACGGAAATTGCATCGAGATTGAAAACAAAAGGGACAATGCCGACTGAAGTACAAGAAGAGTGAATTTTGTAAGAGTTTGTGGTTTGAGCGGCTCCTGGGAGACCTGTATTAGATTCCGATGCACCAGTGAAGGTTTACTGTATCCCTCGGACCTTCACATTGACTATGAAACACAGATATTGCATCAGGATCGTATAGAAAAGCACAATGCCGACTTAAGTCCAAGAAGAGTGAGTCTTCTATGAGTTTGTGCTTTGAGCGGCTTCTGGGAGACCAGTATTAGATTCCGAGGCACCACTGCAGGTTTACTGTATCCCTTGGACTTTCACATTGACCATGAAACACACAAATTGCATCGGGATTAAATACGAAAGGGACAATGCCGACTTAACTGCAAGAAGATTTAATCTTCTACGAGTTTGTGCTTTGAGCAGCTCCTGGGAGTCCAGTATTAGTTTTCCGATGCACCAGTGCAGGTTTACAGTATCCCTTGCTCCTTCACATTGACCATGATACAAAGAATTTGCTTCGGGATTGAATACAGATGGCAGAATGCCGACTTAAGTACAAGAAAAGTGATTCCTCTAAGAGTTTGTGCTTTGAGCAGTTCCTAGGAAACCAGTACTAGTTTCTGATGCACCAGTGCAGGTTTACTTTATCCCATGGACCTTCACATTAACAATGAGACACAGATATTGCGTCGGGATTGAATAAAAAAGGCACAATGCCGACTTAAGTACAAGAAGAGTGAATCTTCTAAGAGTTTGTGCTTTGAGCGTCTAATGGGAGACCAGTATTAGATTCCGATGCACCAGTGCAGGTTTACTGTATCCCTTGGACCTTCACATTGACCATGAAAGACAGAAATTGCATCGGTTTTGAAACCAAAAGGGACAATGCCGACTTGAGTACTAGAAGAGTGAATCTTCTGAGAGTTTGTGTTTGAGCGGTTCGTGGGATACTAGTATTAAATTCCGATGCAGCAGTGCTGGTTTAACGTATCCCTTGGACCTTCACATTGACCATGAAACATAGAAATTGCATCGGGATTGAATACAAAAGGCACAACAGCGACATAAATACAAGAAGAGTGAATCTTCTAAGAGTTCGTGCTTTGAGCGGCTACTTGGGAGACCAGTATTAGATTCCGATGCACCAATGCAGGTTTACTGTATCCCTTGGAGTTACTCATTGACCATGAAGCACAGAAATTGCATCGGGGTTGAAATCAAAAGGGACAATGCCGACTTAAGTACAAGAAGAGTGAATCTCCTGTGAGTTTGTGCTTTGAGCGGCTCCTGGGATACCAGTATTAGATTCCGATGCACCAGTGCTGGTTTAACGTATCCCTTGGACCTTCCCATTGACCATGAAACATAGATATTGCATCGGGATTGAATACAAAAGGTACAACGGCGATTTAAGTACAAGAAGAATGAATCTTCTAAGAGTTCGTGCTTTGAGCGGTTGCTTGGGAGACCAGTATTAGGATCCTATGCTTCAGTGCAGGTTTACCGTATCCCTTGGACCTTCACATTGAACATGAAACACAGAAATTGCATCGGGATTGAATACGAAAGGGACAATGCCGACTTAAGTACAAGAAGAGTGAATCTTCTAAGAGTTTTTGCTTCGAGCGGCTCCTGGGAGACCTGTATTTGTTTCCGATGCAGCTGTGCAGGTTTACT
Organism: Schistocerca americana; assembly: GCF_021461395.2. Taxonomy (NCBI): domain Eukaryota; kingdom Metazoa; phylum Arthropoda; class Insecta; order Orthoptera; family Acrididae; genus Schistocerca; species Schistocerca americana. The sequence goes on from NW_025726664.1 coordinate 141,634, forward strand.
GCACCCCTTGGACTTTCACATTGGCCATGAAAGACAGAACTTGCATCGAGATATAAATCAAAAGGGACAATGCAGACTTTAGTACTAGAAGAGTGAATCTTCTGAGAGTTTGTGCTTTGAGCGGCTCATGGGAGACCAGTGTTAGTTTCCGATGCACCAGTGCAGGTTTACTGTATCGCTTGGACCTTCACATTGACCATGAAACACAGATATTGCATCGGGATTGTATAGAAAAGCACAATGCCGACTTAAATACAAGAAGAGTGAGTCTTCTATGAGTTTGTGCTTTGAGCGGCTCCTGGGAGACCAATATTAGATTCCGAGGCACCAGTGCAGGTTTACTGTATCCCTTGGACCCTCATATTGACCATGAAAAACAGAAATAGCATAGGGATTGTATACAAAAGCACAATGCCGACTTAAGTATAAGAAGAGTGAATCTTCAAAGAATTTTTGCCTTGAGCGGCTCATGGGAGCCCAGTATTAGATTCAGATGCACCAGTGCAGGTTTTCTGTATCCGTTTGACCTTCACATTGACCATGAAACACAGAAATTGCATCGGGATTTATTACAAAATGCACAATGCCGACTGACGTACAAGAAGAGTGAGTCATCTAAGAGTTTGTGCTTCGAGCGGCTCCTGAGAGACCAGTAATTGATTCCGATGCAGCTGCGCAGGTTTACTGTATCCCTTGGACCTTCACATTGACTATGAAAGACAGAAATTGCATCGGGATTGAAACCAAAAGGGACAATGCCGACTTAAGTAAAAGAAGTGTGAATCTTCTGCGAGTTTGTGCTTTGAGCGGCTCCTGGGATACCAGTAATAGATTCCGTAGCACTAGTGCTGGTTTAACGTATCCTGTGGACCTTTACATCGACCATGAAACATAGAAATTGCATCGGGATTGAATACAAAAGGCACAACGGCGACTTAAATACAAGAAGAGTGAATGTGCTAAGAGTTCGTGCTTCGAGCGGCTACTTGTGAGACCAGAATTAGATTCCGATGCACCAATGCAGGTTTACTGTATTCCTTGGACTTTCTCATTGACCATGAAGCACAGAAATTGCATCGGGGTTGAATACATAAGGCACAATGACAACTTAAGTAATAGATGAGTGAATCTTCTAAGAATTTGAGATTTGAGCTGCTCATGGGAGAACAGTATCAGACTCAGATGCACCAGTGCAGGTTTTCTGTATGCGTTTGACCTTCACTTTGACCATGAAACGCGGAACTGGCATCGGTAACGAATACAAAAGGGTCAATGCCGACTTAAGTACAAGGACAGTGAATTTTCTATGAGTTTGTGCTTTGAGCGTCTCCTGGGTGACCAGTAATAAATTCCGATGCACCAGTGCAGGTTTACTGTATCCCTTGGACCTTCACATTGTCCATGATACAAAGAAATTGCATCGGGATTGATTACAAAAGGCACAATGCCAACTAAAGTACAAGAAGAGTGAATCTTCTAAGAGTTTGTGATTTGAGCGGCTCCTGGCAGACGAGTATTAGATTCCGATGCACCAGTGCATTTTTACTTTATCCCTTGGACTTTCACATTGACCATGAAACAAAGAAATTGCATCGGGATTCTATACTAAGAGCACAATGACGACTTAAGTACAAGATGAGTGAATCTTTCAAGAATTTTTGCCTTGAGCGGCTCATGGGATACCAGTATCAGATTCCGATGCACCAGTGCATGTTTACCGTTTCCCTTGGACCTTCACATTGACCATGAAACACAGATATTGCATCGGGATTGTATAGAAAAGCACAATGAAAACTTAAATACAAGAAGAGTGAGTCTTCTATGAGTTTGTGCTTTGAGCGGCTCCTGAGAGACCAGTATTAGATACCGAGGCACCAGTGCAGGTTTACTGTATCCCTTGGACCCTGTTATTGACCATGAAAAACAGAAATCGCATCGGGATTGAATACAAAAGGCACAATGCCGACTTAAGTACAAGAAGAGTGAATCTCTCAAGAATTTTTGCCTTGAGCGGCTCATGGGAGACCAGTATTAGATTCAGATGCACCTGTGCAGGTTTTCCGTATCCCTTTGACCTTCACATTGACCATAAAACACAGAAATTGCATCGGGATTGATTACAAAATGCACAATGCCGACTGACGTACAAGAAGAGTGAGTCATCTAAGAGTTTGTGCTTCGAGCGGCTCCTGAGCGACCAGTATTTGAATGCGATGCAGCTGTGCAGGTTTACTGTATCCCTTGGACCTACACATCGACCATGAAACATAGAAATTGCATCGGGATTGAATACAAAGAAACAACGGCGACTTAAATACAAAAAGAGTGAATCTTCTAAGTGTTCGTGCTTTGAGCGGTTACTTGTGAGACCAGTATTAGATTCCGATGCACCAATGGAGGTTTACTGTATTTCTTGGACTTTCTCATTGACCATGAAGCACAGAAATCGCATCGGGGTTGAATACATAAGGCACAAAGCCGACATAATTACAAGAAGAGTGAATTTTCTCAGAGTTTGTGGATTGAGCGGCTCCTGGGAGACCAGTATTAGACTCCGATGCACCAGTGCACGTTGACTGTATCCCTTGGACCTTCAAATTGACCATGAAACACAGATATCGCATCGGGATTGAATACGATGGGCACAATGACGACTTAAGTACAAGCAGAGTGAATCTTCTAAGAATTTGAGCTTTGAGCGGCACATGGGAGAACAGTATCAGACTCAGATGCACCAGTGCAGGTTTTCTGTATGCGTTTGACCTTCACTTTGACCATGAAACACGGAAATTGCATCGGGATCGAATACGAAAGGGACTATGCCGACTTAAGTACAAGAAGAGTGAATTTTCTGAGAGTTTGTGGTTTGAGCGGCTCCTTGGAGTACCGTCTTAGATTCTGATGCACCAGCGCAGGTTTACTGTATCCCTTGGACCTTCACATTGACCATGAAACTCAGAAATTGCACCGGGATTGAATACGAAACGGACAATGCCGACTTAAGTACAAGAGGAGTGAATTTTCTATGAGTTTGTGCTATGAGCGGCTCTTGGGAGACCAGTATTAAATTCCGATGCACCAGTGCAGGTTTACTGTATCCCTTGGACCTTCACATTGACCTTGAAACACAGAATTAGCATCGGGATTGAATACAAATGGGACAGTCCCGACTTAAGTACAAGAAGAGTGAATTTTCTAAGAGTTTGTGGTTTGAGCTGCTCCTGGGAGACAAGTATTAGATTCCGATGCACCAGTGCAGGTTTACTGTAGCCCTTGGACCTTCACATTGAGCATGAATCACAGAAATTGCATCGGGAACGTATACAAAATTCACAATGCTGAATTAAGTTCAAGAAAAGTGAATCTTCAAAGAGTTTGTGCTTTGAGCGGCCCCTGGGAGACCAGTATCAGATTCCGATGCACCAGGGCAGGTTTACTGTATTCTTTGGACCTTCACGTTGACCATGAAACACAGATATTGCATCGGGATTGAATACGAAAGGCACAATGCCGTCTTGAGTACAAGAAGAGTGAATCTTCTAAGAGTTTGTGCTTTGAGCGGCTCCTGGGAGACCAGTATTAAATTCCTATGCACCAGTGCAGGTTTAATGTATCCCTCGGACCTTCACGTGGACCATGAAACACAGAAATTGCATCGGGATTGAATACAAAATGCACAATGCCAACTTAAGTACAAGAAGAGTGAATCACCTAAGAGTTTGTGGTTTGAGCGGCTCCTGGGAGACCTGTATAGATTCCGATGCACCAGTTCACGTTCACTGTATTCCTTGGACCTTCACATTGACCATGAAGCACAGTAATTGCATCGGGATGGAATGCAAAAGGCACATTGTCGACTTAAGTACAAGAAGAGTGTATCTTCTAAGAGCTTGTGAGCGGCTCCTTTGGGACCAGTATTAGATTACGATGCACCATTGCACGTTTACTGCTTCTTTTGGACCGTCACGTTCACCATGAAACACAGAAATAGCACCGGTGTCGATTACAAAAGAGACAATGCCGACTTAAGTACCAGAAGAGTGATTCTTCTAAGTGTTCTTGCTTTGAGCGGCTCCTGGGAGACAAGTATTAGATTCGGATGCACCAGTGCAGGTTTACTGTATCCCTTGGACTTTCACATTGACCATGAAGCGCAGAAATTGCATCGGGGTTGAATACAAAAGGCACAAAGCCGACTTAATTACAAGAAGAGTGAATTTTCTAAGAGTTTGTGGTTTTTTGGGGCTCCTGCGGGACCAGTATTAAACTCCGATGCACCATGAAGCGCAGAAATTGCATTGGGATTGAATACAAACGCACAATGCAGACTTAAGTAAAAGAAGAGTGAACCTTCTAAGAATTTGTGATTTGAGCGGCTCATGGGAGACCAGTATTAGATTCCGATGCAACAGGGCAGGTTTACTGTATCCCTTGGACCTTCACATTGACCATGAAACACAGAAATTGCATCGGGATTGAATACAAGAGGGGCAAAGCCGACTTAAGTACAAGAAGTGTGAACCCACTAAGAATTTGTGGTTTGAGCGGCTGCTGGGAGACCAGTATTAGATTCCGATGCACCAGTGCAGGTTTACTGTATACCTTGGTCCTTCACATTGACCATGGAGCTCAGAAATTACATCGGGATTGAATCCAAATGTCACAATGGCGACTGATGTACAAGAAGAGTTAATCTTCTAAGAGTTTCTACTTTGAGCGGCTCCTTGGGGACCAGTATTAGATTCCGGTGCACCAGTGCAGGTTTACTGTATCTTTTGGACCTTAACGTTCGCCATGAAACACATGAAAACAATGACAATGAAATACAGAAATTACTTCGGGACTGAAAACCAAAGAGACAGTGCCGACTTAAATACAAAAAGAGTGAATTTTCTTAGAGTTTGAGATTTTAGAGGCTCCTGGAAGACCAGTATTAGATTTCGTTGTACCAGTGCAGGTTTACTGTATCCCTTGGACCTTCACATTGACCATGAAACACAGAAATTGCATCGGAATTGAATACAAAAAGCACAATGCTGACTTAAGTACAAGAGGAGTGAATTTTCTAAGATTTTGTGCTTTGAGCGGTTCCTGGGAGACCAGGATAAGATTCCGATTTACCTGTGCTCGTTTACTGTATCCCTTGGACCTTCACATTGACCATAAAATACAGAAATTGCATCGGGATTGAATGCAAGAGGGACAATGCCGACTTAAGTACAAGAAGAGTGAATCCTCTAAGAGGTTGTGGTTTGAGCGGCTCCTGGGAGACCAGTTTCAGATTACGATGCACCATTGGAGGTTTACTGTACCCCTTGGACGTTCACATTGACAATGAAACACAGAAATTGCATTGGGATTGAATACAAAAGGCACAATGCCGAATAAGTACAAGTTCAGTGTATCTTTTAAGAGTTTGTGATTTGAGCGTCTCCTGGGAGAAAAGTATTAGATTCCGGGCGTCAGTGCAGGTTTGCTGTATCCCTTTGACATTCACATTGACCATGAAAGACAGAAATTGCATCGGGATTGAAATCAAAAGGGACAATGCCGACTTAAGTACAAGAAGAGTGAATTTTCTAAGAGTTTGTGGTTTGAGCGGCTCCTGGGAGACCAGTATTAGATTCCGATGCGCCAGTGGAAGCTTACCGTATCCCTTGGACCTTCACATTGACCATGTATCACAGAAACTGCATTGGGATTGAATCCAAAAGCACAATGCTGACTTAAGTACAAGAAGAGTGAATCTTCTAAGAGTTTGTGCTTTGAGTGGCTCGATGGGAGACCAGTATTAGATTCCGATGCACCAGTGCGGGTTTACTGTATCCCTTGGACCTTCATATTGACCATGAAACACACAAATTGCATCGGGATTGATTACACGATAGACAACGAGGACTTATGTACAAGAACAGTGAATCTTCTAAGAGTTAGTGGTTTGAGCGGCGCCTGGGAGACCAGTATTAGATTCCGATGCACCAGTGCAGGTTTACTGTTTCCCTTGGACCATCACATTAACCAGGAAAGACAGAAATTGCATCGGGATTGAAATCAAAAAGGACAATGCCGACTAAAGTACAAGCACAGTAAATCTTCTAAGAGTTTGTGCATTGAGCGGCTCCTGGGACACCAGTACTAGATTCCAACGCACCAGTGCAGGTTTCCCGTATCCCTTGGACCTTCACTTTGACCATGAAACACAAAAATTGCATCGGGATTGAATACAAAAGGGACAATGCCAACTTAAGTACAAGAAGAGTGAATCTCCTAAGAGTTTGTGCTTTGAGAGGCTCCCGGCAGACCAGTGTTAGATTCCGATGCACCAGTGCTGTCCTACTGTATCCCTTGGACCTTTGCATTCACCGTGGAACACAGACATTGCATCGGGATTGAATACAAAAGGCACAATGCCGACTTAAGTACAAGAAGAGTGTATCTTCTAAGAGTGTGACCTTTGAGCGGCCCCTGGGAGACCAGTATTAGATTCCGATGCACCAGTGCAGGTTAACTGTATCCCTTGGACTTTCACATTGACCATGAAACACAGAAATTGCATCGGGTTTGAATACGAAAGGAACAATGCCGACTTAAGTACAAGAAGAATGAATGTTCTAAGTGTTTTTGCTTTGAGCGGCTCCTTGGGGGACCAGTATTAGATTCCGATGCACCGGTGCAGGTTTGCAGCATCCCTTGGACTTTCACATTAACCATGAAGCACAGAAATTTCATCGGGATTGAATACAAAAGGAACGATGCCGACCTAAGTACAAGAAGAGTGAATTTTCTAAGAGTTAGTGTTTTGAACGGCTCCTGGGAGACCAGTATTAGATTCCGATGCACCAGTGCAGGTTAACTGTATCCCTTGGACCTTCACATTGACCATGAAACATCGAAATTGCATCGGCATTGAATACAAAAGGGACAGTGCCGACTTAGGTACAAGAAGAGCAAATCTTTTAAGAGATTGTGCTTTGAATAGCTTCTCGGACACCAGTATTGGATTCCGATGCACCAGTTCCGGTTTACTGTATCCCTTGGACCTTCACATTGACCTTGAAACACAGAATTAGCATCGGGATTGAATACAAAAGGGACAGTCCCGACTTAAGTACAAGAAGAGTGAATTTTCTAAGAGTTTGTGGTTTGAGCTGCTCCTGGGAGACAAGTATTAGATTCCGATGCACCAGTGCAGGTTTACTGTAGCCCTCGGACCTTCACATTGAGCATGAATCACAGAAATTGCGTCGGGAACGTATACAAAATTCACAATGCTGAATTAAGTTCAAGAAAAGTGAATCTTCAAAGAGTTTGTGCTTTGAGCGGCCCCTGGGAGACCAGTATCAGATTCCGATGCACCAGGGCAGGTTTACTGTATTCTTTGGACCTTCACGTTGACCATGAAACACAGATATTGCATCGGGATTGAATACGAAAGGCACAATGCCGTCTTGAGTACAAGAAGAGTGAATCTTCTAAGAGTTTGTGCTTTGAGCGGCTCCTGGGAGACCAGTACTAAATTCCTATGCACCAGTGCAGGTTTACTGTATCCCTCGGACCTTCACGTGGACCATGAAACACAGAAATTGAATCGGGATTGAATACAAAATGCACAATGCCAACTTAAGTACAAGAAGAGTGAATCACCTAAGAGTTTGTGGTTTGAGCGGCTCCTGGGAGACCTGTATAGATTCCGATGCACCAGTTCACGTTCACTGTATTCCTTGGACCTTCACATTGACCATGAAGCACAGTAATTGCATCGGGATGGAATGCAAAAGGCACATTGTCGACTTAAGTACAAGAAGAGTGAATCTTCTAAGAGTTTGTGATTTGTGCGTCTCCTGGGTGACCAGTATTAGAATCCGATGCACCAGTGCACGGTTACTGTATCCCTCTTACCTTCACATTGACCATCAAACACAGAAATTGAATCGGGGTTGGATACAAAAAGGACAATGCCGACTTAAGTACAAGTAGAGTAAATTTTCTAAGAGTTTGTGGTTTGAGCGGCTCTTGGGAGACCAGCATTCGATTCCGATGCACCAGTGAAGGTTTACTGCATAACGTGTACCTTCAAATTGACCATGAAACATAGAAATCGCATCGTGATTGAATACAAAAGGCACAATGCCGGATAAAGTACAATAAGAGCGAATCTTCTAAGAGCTTGTGGTTTCAGCGGCTCATGGGAGACCAGTATTAGATTCCGATGCACCGCTGCAGGTTTACCGTATCCTTTGGACCTTCACATTGTCCATGTAACACAGAAATTGCATCGAGATTAATACAAAAGGTACAATGCCGACTTAGGTAAAAGAAGAGTGAATCTGCAAAAAATTTGTGCTTTGAGCGGCTCCTGGGAGACCAGTATTAGATTCCGATGCACCAGTGCAGGTTTACCATATCCATTGGACCATTACATTGACCATAAAACACAGAAATTGCATCGGGATTGAATACACAGGGCACAATGCCGACTAAAGTACAAGAAGAGAGAATCTTCTAAGAGTTTTTGCTTTGAGCATCTCCTGGGAGACCAGTATTATATTCCGTTGCACCAGGGCAGGTTTACTTTATCACTTGGACCTGCACATTGACCATGAAACACAGAAATTGCATCGGGACTGAATACAAAATGCACAATGCCGACTAAAGTACAAGAAGAGAGAATCTTCTAAGAGTTTTTGCTTTGAGCATCTCCTGGGAGACCAGTATTAGATTCCGATGCACCAGTGCAGGTTTACCATATCCATTGGACCATTACATTGACCATGAAACACAGAAATTGCATCGGGATTGAATACAAAAGGCACAATGCCGACTAAAGTGCAAGAAGAGAGAATCTTCTAAGAGTTTTTGCTTTGAGCATCTCCTGGGAGATTATATCCCGATGCACCAGTGCAGGATTACTTTATCACTTGGACCTGCACATTGGCCATGAAACACAGAAATAGCATCGGGATTGAATACAAGAGTGACAATGCGGACTTATGTACAAGAAGAGTGAATCTTCTAAGAGTTTGTGGTTTGAGCGGCTCCTGGGAGACCAGTATTAGATTCCGATGCCCCAGTGCAGGTTTACTGTCTACATCTACATCTACATCTATATTGATACTCCGCAAGCCACCCAACGGTGTGTGGCGGAGGGCACTTTACGTGCCACTGTCATTACCTCCCTTTCCTGTTCCAGTCGTGTATGGTTCGCGGGAAGAACGACTGTCTGAAAGCCTCCGTGGGCGCTCTAATCTCTCTAATTTTACATTCGTGATCTCCTCGGGAGGTATAAGTAGGGGGAAGCAATATACTCGATACCTCATCCAGAAACGCACCCTCTCGAAACCTGGCGAGCAAGCTACACCGCGATGCAGAGCGCCTCTCTTGCACAGTCTGCCACTTGAGTTTATTAAACATCTCCGTAACGCTATCACGGTTACCAAATAACCCTGTGATGAAACGCGCCGCTCTTCTTTGGATCTTCTCTATCTCCTCCGTCAGACCGATCTGGTACGGATCCCACACTGATGAGCAATACTCAAGTATAGGTCGAACGAGTGTTTTGTAAGCCACCTCCTTTGTTGATGGACTACATTTTCTAAGCACTCTCCCAATGAATCTCAACCTGGTACCCGCCTTACCAACAATTAATTTTATGTGCTCATTCCACTTCAAATCGTTCTGCACGCATACTCCCAGATATTTTACAGAAGTAACTGCTACCAGTGTTTGTTCCGCTATCATATAATCATACAATAAAGGATCCTTCTTTCTATGTTTTCGCAATACACTACATTTGTCTATGTTAAGGGTCAGTTCCCACTCCCTGCACCAAGTGCCTATCCGCTGCAGATCTTCTTGCATTTCGCTACAATTTTCTAATGCTGCAACTTCTCTGTATACTACAGCATCATCCGCGAAAAGCCGCATGGAACTTCCGACAATATCTACTAGGTCATTTATATATATTGTGAAAAGCAATGGTCCCATAACACTCCCCTGTGGCACGCCAGAGGTTACTTTAACGTCTGTAGACGTCTCTCCATTGATAACAACATGCTGTGTTCTGTTTGCTAAAAACTCTTCAATCCAGCCACACAGCTGGTCTGATATTCCGTAGGCTCTTACTTTGTTTATCAGGCGACAGTGCGGAACTGTATCGAACGCCTTCAGGAAGTCAAGAAAAATAGCATCTACCTGGGAGCCTGTATCTAATATTTTCTGGGTCTCATGAACAAATAAAGCGAGTTGGGTCTCACACGATCGCTGTTTCCGGAATCCATGTTGATTCCTATATAGTAGATTCTGGGGTCCAGAAATGACATGATACGCGAGCAAAAAACATGTTCTAAAATTCTACAAGAGATCGACGTCAGAGATATAGGTCTATAGTTTTGCGCATCTGCTCGACGACCCTTCTTGAAGACTGGGACTACCTGTGCTCTTTTCCAATCATTTGGAACGCTCCGTTCCTCTAGAGACTTGCGGTACACGGCTGTTAGAAGGGGGGCAAGTTCTTTCGCGTACTCTGTGTAGAATCGAATTGGTATCCCATCAGGTCCAGTGGGCTTTCCTCTATTGAGTGATTGCAGTTGCTTTTCTATTCCTTGGACACTTATTTCGATGTCAGCCATTTTTTCGTTTGTGCGAGGATTTAGAGTAGGAACTGCAGTGCGGTCTTCCTCTGTGAAACAGCTTTGGAAAAAGGTGTATAGTATTTCAGCTTTACGCGTGTCATCCTCTGTTTCAATGCCATCATGACCCCGTAGTGTCTGGATATGCTGTTTCGAGCCACTTACTGATTTAACGTAAGACCAGAACTTCCTAGGATTTTCTGTCAAGTCGGTACACAGAATTTTACTTTCGAATTCAATGAACGCTTCACGCATAGCCCTCCTTACGCTAACTTTGACATCGTTTAGCTTCTGTTTGTCTGAGAGGTTTTGGCTGCGTTTAAACTTGGAGTGGAGCTCTCTTTGCTTTCACAGTAGTTTCCTAACTTTGATGTTGTACCACGGTGGGTTTTTCCCGTCCCTCACAGTTTTACTCGGCACGTACCTGTGTAAAACGCATTTTACGATTGCCTTGAACTTTTTCCATAAACACTCAACATTGTCAGTTTCGGAACAGAAATTTTCGTTTTGATCTGTTAGGTAGTCTGAAATCTGCCTTCTAATACTCTTGCTAAACAGATAAACCTTCCTCCCTTTTTTTATATTCCTATTAACTTCCATATTCAGGGATCCTGCAACGGCCTTATGATCACTGATTCCCTGTTCTGTACATACAGAGTCGAAAAGTTCGGGTGTGTTTGTTATCAGTAGGTCCGAGATGTTATCTCCACGAGTCGGTTCTCTGTTTAATTGCTCGAGGTAATTTTCGGATAGTGCACTCAGTATAATGTCACTCGATGCTCTGTCCCTACCACCCGTCCTAAACATCTGAGTGTCCCAGTCTATATCTGGTAAATTGAAATCTCCACCTAAGACTATAACATGCGGAGAAAATTTATGTGAAATGTATTCCAAATTTTCTCTCAGGTGTTCTGCCACTAATGCTGCTGAGTCGGGAGGTCGGTAAAAGGAGCCAATTATTAACCTAGTTCGGTTGTTTAGTGTAACCTCCACCCATACTAATTCACAGGAACTATCCACTTCTACTTCACTACAGGATAAAGAACTACTAACAGCGACGAACACTCCATCACCGGTTGCATGCAGTCTATCCTTTCTAAACACCGTCTGTACCTTTGTAAAAATTTCGGCAGAATTTATCTCTGGCTTAAGCCAGCTTTCTGTACCTATAACGATTTCAGCTTGGACTTTCACATTGACCATGAGACACAGAAATATCATCGGGATTGAATACAAAAGGCACAATACTGATTTAAGTACGAGAAGAGTGAATCTTCTAAGAGTTTGTGCTTTGAGCGGCTCCTGGGAGACCAGTATTAGATTCTGATGCACCAGTGCAGGTTTACCGTATCCCTTGGAGCTTCACATTGACCATGAAACACAGAAATTGTATCGGGATTGAATCCAAAAGGCACAATGAAAACTTAAATACAAGATGAGAGAATCTTCTAAGAGTTTGTGGTTTGAGCGGCTCCTGGGAGACCAGTATTAGATTCCGATGCACCAGTGCAGGTTTACTGTATCCCTTGGACCTTCATATTGACCATGAGACACAGAAATATCATCGGGATTGAATACAAAAGGCACAATGCTGATTTAAGTACAAGAAGAGTGAATCTTCTAAGAGTTTGTGCTTTGAGCGGCTCCTGGGCGACCAGTATTAGATTCTGATGCACCAGTGCAGATTAACTATATCCCTTGGAGCTTCACATTGACCATGAAACACAGAAATTGTATCGGGATTGAATCCAAAAGGCACAATGCCGACTTAAATACAAGATGAGAGAATCTTCTAAGAGTTTGTGATTTGAGCGGCTCCTGAGAGACCAGTACTAGTTTCCGACGCACCAGTGCAGGTTTACCGTATCCCATGGACCTTACCTTTGACCATGAAACACAGAAATTGCATCGGGATTGAATACAAAAGGCACAATGCCAACTTAAGTACAAGAAGTGTGGATCTTCTAAGAGTTTGTGCTTTGAGAGGCTCCTGGCAGACCAGTATTAGATTCCGATGCATCAGTGCTGGTTTACTGTATCCCTTGGACCTTTACATTCACCATGGAACACAGAAATTGCATCGGAATTGAATACAAAAGGCACAATGCCGACTTAAGTACAAAAAGAGTGAATCTTCTAAGAGTTAAAGATTTAAGCGGCTCCTGGCAGACCATTATTAGATTCCGATGCACCAGTGCAGGTTTACTGTATCACTTGCACCTTCACATTGCCCATTTAACACAGAAATTGCATCGGGACTGAATACAAGATGCACAATACCGTCTTAAGTACAAGAAGAGTGAATCTTCTAAAAGTATGTGCTTTGAGCGGCTCATGGGAGCCCAGTATTAGATTCCGATGCACAAGTGCAGGTCTACTGTATCCCTTGGAGCTTCACATTGACCATGAAACACAGATTTTGCGTTGGGATTCAACACAAAAGGCACAATGCCGACTTAAGTACAAGAAGAATGAGTCTTCTCAGAGTTTGTGCATTGAGCGGCTCCTGGGAGACCAGTATTAGATTCCGATGCACCAGTGCAGGTTTACTGTATCCCTTGGACCTTCACATTAACCATCAAACACAGAAATTGCATCGGGATTGAATTCAAAAGACACAATGCCGACTTAAGTACAAGAAGAGTGAATCTTCTAAGAGTTTGTGCTTTGAGCGGCTCCTGGGAGACCAGTATTGGATTCCGATGCCCCAGTGCAGGTTTACTGTATCCCTTGGACCTTCACATTGAGCATGAATCACAGAATTTCCATCGGGAATGTATACAAAAGGGACAATGCTGAATTAAGTACAAGAAAAGTGAATCTTCAAAGAGTTTGTGCTTTGAGCGGCCCCTGGGAGACCAGTATAAGATTCCGATGCACCAGTGCAGGTTTACTGTATTCTTTGGACCTTCACGTTGACCATGAAACACAGATATTGCATCGGGATTGAATACGAAAGGCACAATGCCGTCTTGAGTACAAGAAGAGTGAATCTTCTAAGAGTTTGTGCTTTGAGCGGCTCCTGGGAGACCAGTATTAGTTTCCGATGCACAAGTGCTGGTTTACTGTATCCCTTGGAGCTTCACATTGACCATGAAACGCAGATATTGCATTGGGATTCAACACAAAAGGCACAATGCCGACTTAAGTACAAGAAGAGTGAGTCTTCTAAGAGTTTGTGCATTGAGCGGCTCCTGGGAGACCAGTATTAGATTACGATGCACCAGTGCAGGTTTACTGTATCCCTTGGACCTTCACATTGACCATCAAACACAGAAATTGCATCGGGATTGAATTCAAAAGACACAATGCCGACTTAAGTACAAGAAGAGTGAATCTTCTAAGAGTTTGTGCTTTGAGCGGCTCCTGGGAGACCAGTACTAGATTCCGATGCACCAGTGCTGGTTTACTGTATCCCTTGGACCTTCACATTCTCCATGAAACACAAAAATTGCTTCGGGATTGAATACAAAAGGGACAATGCCGACTTAAGTACAACAAGAATGAATGTTCTAAGAGTTTGTGCTTTGAGCGGCTCATGGGAGACCAGTATTAGTTTGCGATGCCCCAGTGCAGGTTTACTGTATCCCTTTGACCTTCACATTGAGCATGAATCACAGAAATTGCATCGGGAATGTATACAAAATTCACAATGCTGAATTATGTACAAGAAAAGTGAATCTTCAAAGAGTTTGTGCTTTGAGCGGCTCCTGGGAGACCAGTATTAAATTCCTATGCACCAGTGCAGGTTTACTGTATCCCTCGGACCTTCACGTGGACCATGAAACACAGAAATTGCATCGGAATTGAATACAAAATGCACAATGCCAACTTAAGTACAAGAAGAGTGAATCACCTAAGAGTTTGTGGTTTGAGCGGCTCCTGGGAGACCTGTAATAGATTCCGATGCACCAGTTCACGTTCACTGTATTCCTTGGACCTTCACATTGACCATGAAGCACAGTAATTGCATCGGGATGGAATGCAAAAGGCACAATGTCGACTTAAGTACACGAAGAGTGAATCTTCTAAGAGTTTGTGATTTGTGCGTCTCCTGGGTGACCAGTATTAGAATCCGATGCACCAGTGCACGTTTACTGTATCCCTCTTACCTTCACATTGACTATCAAACACAGAAATTGCATCGGGGTTGGATACAAAAAGGACAATGCCAACTTAAGTACAAGTAGAGTAAATTTTCTAAGAGTTTGTGGTTTGAGCGGCTCTTGGGAGACCAGCATTCGATTCCGATGCACCAGTGAAGGTTTACTGCATAACTTGTACCTTCAAATTGACCATGAAACATAGAAATCGCATCGTGATTGAATACAAAAGGCACAATGCCGGATAAAGTACAATAAGAGCGAATCTTCTAAGAGCTTGTGGTTTCAGCGGCTCATGGGAGACCAGTATTAGATTCCGATGCACCGCTGCAGGTTTACCGTATCCTTTGGACCTTCACATTGTCCATGTAACACAGAAATTGCATCGAGATTAATACAAAAGGTACAATGCCGACTTAAGTAAAAGAAGAGTGAATCTTCTAAAAATTTGTGCTTTGAGCGGCTCCTGGGAGACCAGTATTAGATTCCGATGCACCAGTGCAGGTTTACCATATCCATTGGACCATTACATTGACCATGAAACACAGAAATTGCATCGGGATTGAATACACAAGGCACAATGCCGACTAAAGTACAAGAAGAGAGAATCTTCTAAGAGTTTTTGCTTTGAGCATCTCCTGGGAGACCAGTATTATATTCCGTTGCACCAGGACAGGTTTACTTTATCACTTGGACCTGCACATTGACCATGAAACACAGAAATTGCATCGGGACTGAATACAAAATACACAATGCCGACTAAAGTACAAGAAGAGAGAATCTTCTAAGAGTTTTTGCTTTGAGCATCTTCTGGGAGGCCAGTATTAGATTCCGATGCACCAGTGCAGGTTTACTGTATCCCTTGGACCTTCACATTGACCATGAAACACAGAAATTGCATCGGGATTGAATACAAGAGTGACAATGCGGACTTATGTACAAGAAGAGTGAATCTTCTAAGAGTTTGTGGTTTGAGCGGCTCCTGGGAGACCAGTATTAGATTCCGATGCATCAGTGCAGGTTTACTGTCTACATCTACATATACATCTATATTGATACTCCGCAAGCCACCCAACGGTGTGTGGCGGAGGGCACTTTACGTGCCACTGTCATTACCTCCCTTTCCTGTTCCAGTCGCGTATGGTTCGCGGGAAGAACGACTGTCTGAAAGCCTCCGTGCGCGCTCTAATCTCTCTAATTTTACATTCGTGATCTCCTCGGGAGGTATAAGTAGGGGGAAGCAATATACTCGATACCTCATCCAGAAACGCACCCTCTCGAAACCTGGCGAGCAAGCTACACCGCGATGCAGAGCGCCTCTTTTGCAGAGTCTGCCACTTGAGTTTATTAAACATCTCCGTAACGCTATCACGGTTACCAAATAACCCTGTGACGAAACGCGCCGCTCTTCTTTGGATCTTCTCTATCTCCTCCGTCAGACCGATCTGGTACGGATCCCACACTGATGAGCAATACTCAAGTATAGGTCGAACGAGTGTTTCGTAAGCCACCTCCTTTGTTGATGGACTACATTTTCTAAGCACTCTCCCAATGAATCTCAACCTGGTACCCGCCTTACCAACAATTAATTTTATGTGATCATTCCACTTCAAAACGTTCTGCACGCATACTCCCAGATATTTTACAGAAGTAACTGCTACCAGTGTTTGTTCCGCTATCATATAATCATACAATAAAGGATCCTTCTTTCTATGTTTTCGCAATACACTACATTTGTCTATGTTAAGGGTCAGTTCCCACTCCCTGCACCAAGTGCCTATCCGCAGCAGATCTTCTTGCATTTCGCTACAATTTTCTAATGCTGCTACTTCTCTGTATACTACAGCATCATCCGCGAAAAGCCGCATGGAACTTCCGACAATATCTACTAGGTCATTTATATATATTGTGAAAAGCAATGGTCCCATAACACTCCCCTGTGGCACGCCAGAGGTTACTTTAACGTCTGTAGACGTCTCTCCATTGATAACAACATGCTGTGTTCTGTTTGCTAAAAACTCTTCAATCCAGCCACACAGCTGGTCTGATATTCCGTAGGCTCTTACTTTGTTTATCAGGTGACAGTGCGGAACTGTATCGAACGCCTTCCGGAAGTCAAGAAAAATAGCATCTACCTGGGAGCCTGTATCTAATATTTTCTGGGTCTCATGAACAAATAAAGCGAGTTGGGTCTCACACGATCGCTGTTTCCGGAATCCATGTTGAGTCCTACATAGTAGATTCTGGGTTTCCAGAAATGACATGATACGCGAGCAAAAAACATGTTCTAAAATTCTACAAGAGATCGAAGTCAGAGATATTGGTCTATAGTTTTGCGCATCTGCTCGACGACCCTTCTTGAAGACTGGGACTACCTGTGCTCTTTTCCAATCATTTGGAACGCTCCGTTCCTCTAGAGACTTGCGGTACACGGCTGTTAGAAGGGGGGCAAGTTCTTTCGCGTATTCTGTGTAGAATCGAATTGGTATCCCATCAGGTCCAGTGGACTTTCCTCTTTTGAGTGATTCCAGTTGCTTTTCTATTCCTTGGACACTTATTTCAATGTCAGCCATTTTTTCGTTTGTGCGAGGATTTAGAGTAGGAACTGCAGTGCGGTCTTCCTCTGTGAAACAGCTTTGGAAAAAGGTGTATAGTATTTCAGCTTTACGCGTGTCATCCTCTGTTTCAATGCCATCATGACCCCGTAGTGTCTGGATATGCTGTTTCGAGCCACTTACTGATTTAACGTAAGACCAGAACTTCCTAGGATTTTCTGTCAAGTCGGTACATAGAATTTTACTTTCGAATTCAATGAACGCTTCACGCATAGCCCTCCTTACGCTAAC
The DNA here is from genome assembly GCF_021461395.2 of Schistocerca americana. Classification (NCBI taxonomy): domain Eukaryota; kingdom Metazoa; phylum Arthropoda; class Insecta; order Orthoptera; family Acrididae; genus Schistocerca; species Schistocerca americana. Next base: position 159,211 of record NW_025726664.1, read on the forward strand.
TTTGACATCGTTTAGCTTCTGTTTGTCTGAGAGGTTTTGGCTGCGTTTAAACTTGGAGTGGAGCTCTCTTTGCTTTCACAGTAGTTTCCTAACTTTGATGTTGTACCACGATGGGTTTTTCCCGTCCCTCACAGTTTTACTCGGCACGTACCTGTCTAAAACGCATTTTACGATTGCCTTGAACTTTTTCCATAAACACTCAACATTGTCAGTTTCGGAACAGAAATTTTCGTTTTGATCTGTTAGGTAGTCTGAAATCTGCCTTCTATTACTCTTGCTAAACAGATAAACCGTCCTCCCTTTTTTTATATTCCTATTAACTTCCATATTCAGGGATCCTGCAACGGCCTTATGATCACTGATTCCCTATTCTGTACATACAGAGTCGAAAAGTTCGGGTGTGTTTGTTATCAGTAGGTCCGAGATGATCTCCACGAGTCAGTTCTCTGTTTAATTGCTCGAGGTAATTTTCGGATAGTGCACTCAGTATAATGTCACTCGATGCTCTGTCCCTACCACCCGTCCTAAACATCTGAGTGTCCCAGTCTATATCTGGTAAATTGAAATCTCCACCTAAGACTATAACATGCGGAGAAAATTTATGTGAAATGTATTCCAAATTTTCTCTCAGGTGTTCTGCCACTAATGCTGCTGAGTCGGGAGGTCGGTAAAAGGAGCCAATTATTAACCTAGTTCGGTTGTTTAGTGTAACCTCCACCCATACTAATTCACAGGAACTATCCACTTCTACTTCACTACAGGATAAAGAACTACTAACAGCGACGAACACTCCATCACCGGTTGCATGCAATCTATCCTTTCTAAACACCGTCTGTACCTTTGTAAAAATTTCGGCAGAATTTATCTCTGGCTTAAGCCAGCTTTCTGTACCTATATCGATTTCAGCTTGGACCTTCACATTGACCATGAGACACAGAAATATCACCGGGATTGAATACAAAAGGCACAATGCTGATTTAAGTACAAGAAGAGTGAATCTTCTAAGAGTTTGTGCTTTGAGCGGCTCCTGGGAGACCAGTATTAGATTCTGATGCACCAGTGCAGGTTTACCGTATCCCTTGGAGCTTCACATTGACCATGAAACACAGAAATTGTATCGGGATTGAATCCAAAAGGCACAATGAAAACTTAAATACAAGATGAGAGAATCTTCTAAGAGTTTGTGGTTTGAGCGGCTCCTGGGAGACCAGTATTAGATTCCGATGCACCAGTGCAGGTTTACTGTATCCCTTGGAGCTTCACATTGACCATGAAACACAGTAATTGTATCGGGATTGAATCCAAAAGGCACAATGCCGACTTAAATACAAGATGAGAGAATCTTCTAAGAGTTTGTGATTTGAGCGGCTCCTGAGAGACCAGTACTAGTTTCCGACGCACCAGTGCAGGTTTACCGTATCCCATGGACCTTCCCTTTGACCATGAAACACAGAAATTGCAACGGGATTGAATACAAAAGGCACAATGCCAACTTAAGTACAAGAAGTGTGGATCTTCTAAGAGTTTGTGATTTGAGAGGCTCCTGGCAGACCAGTATTAGATTCCGATGCATCAGTGCTGGTTTACTGTATCCCTTGGACCTTTACATTCACCATGGAACACAGAAATTGCATTGGGATTGAATACAAAAGGCACAATGCCGACTTAAGTACAAAAAGAGTGAATCTTCTAAGAGTTTAAGATTTAAGCGGCTCCTGGCAGACCATTATTAGATTCCGATGCACCAGTGCAAGTTTACTGTATCCCTTGGACCTTCACATTGACCATCAAACACAGAAATTGCATCGGGATTGAATTCAAAAGACACAATGCCGACTTAAGTACAAGAAGAGTGAATCTTCTAAGAGTTTGTGCTTTGAGCGGCTCCTGGGAGACCAGTATTGGATTCCGATGCCCCAGTGCAAGTTTACTGTATCCCTTGGACCTTCACATTGAGCATGAATCACAGAATTTGCATCGGGAATGTATACAAAAGGGACAATGCTGAATTAAGTACAAGAAAAGTGAATCTTCAAAGAGTTTGTGCTTTGAGCGGCCCCTGGGAGAACAGTATTAGATTCCGATGCCCCAGTGCAGGTTTACTGTATCCCCTGGACCTTCACATTGACCATGAAACACAGATATTGCATCGGGATTGAATACGAAAGGCACAATGCCGTCTTGAGTACAAGAAGAGTAAATCTTCTAAAAGTCTGTGCTTTGAGCGGCTCCTGGGAGACCAGTATTAGTTTCCGATGCACAAGTGCTGGTTTACTGTATCCCTTGGAGCTTCACATTGACCATGAAACACAGACATTGAATTGGGACTCAACACAAAAGGCACAATGCCGACTTAAGTACAAGAAGAGTGAGTCTTCTAAGAGTTTGTGCATTGAGCGGCTCCTGGGAGACCAGTATTAGATTACGATGCACCAGTGCAGGTTCACTGTATCCCTTGGACCTTCACATTGACCATCAAACACAGAAATTGCATCGGGATTGAATTCAACAGACACAATGCCGACTTAAGTACAAGAAGATTGAATCTTCTAAGAGTTTGTGCTTTGAGCGGCTCCTGGGAGACCAGTACTAGATTCCGATGCACCAGTGCAGGTTTACTGTATCCTCTGGAGCTTCACATTCTCCATGAAACTCAAAAATTGCTTCAGGATTGAATACAAAAGGGACAATGCCGACTTAAGTACAACAAGAATGAATGTTCTAAGAGTTTGTGCTTTGAGCGGCTCATGGGAGACCAGTATTAGTTTGCGATGCCCCAGTGCTGGTTTACTGTATCCCTTGGACCTTCACATTGAGCATGAATCACAGAAATTGCATCGGGAATGTATACAAAATTCACAATGCTGAATTAAGTACAAGAAAAGTGAATCTTCAAAGAGTTTGTGCTTTGAGCGGCCCCTGGGAGACCAGTATTAGATTCCGATGCACCAGGGCAGGTTCACTGTATTCTTTGGACCTTCACGTGGACCATAAAACACAGAAATTGCATCGGGATTGAATACAAAATGCACAATGCCAACTTAAGTACAAGAAGAGTGAATCACCTAAGAGTTTGTGGTTTGAGCGGCTCCTGGGAGACCTGGAATAGATTCCGATGCACCAGTTCACGTTCACTGTATTCCTTGGACCTTCACATTGACCATGAAGCACAGTAATTGCATCGGGATGGAATGCAAAAGGCACAATGTCGACTTAAGTACAAGAACAGTGAATCTTCTAAGATTTTGTGATTTGTGCGTCTCCTGGGTGACCAGTATTAGAATCCGATGCACCAGTGCACGTTTACTGTATCCCTCTTACCTTCACATTGACCATCAAACACAGAAACTGCATCGGGGTTGGATACAAAAAGGACAATGCCGACTTAAGTACAAGTGGAGTAAATTTTCTAAGAGTTTGTGGTTTGAGCGGCTCTTGGGAGACCAGCATTCGATTCCGATGCACCAGTGAAGGTTTACTGCATAACTTGTACCTTCAAATTAACCATGAAACATAGAAATCGCATCGTGATTGAATACAAAAGGCACAATGCCGGATAAAGTACAATAAGAGCGAATCTTCTAGGAGCTTGTGGTTTCAGCGGCTCATTGGAGACCAGTATTAGATTCCGATGCACCGCTACAGGTTTACCGTATCCTTTGGACCTTCACATTGTCCATGTAACACAGAAATTGCATCGAGATTAATACAAAAGGTACAATGCCGACTTCAGTTAAAGAAGAGTGAATCTTCTAAAAATTTGTGCTTTGAGCGGCTCCTGGGAGACCAGTATCAGATTCCGATGCACCAGTGCAGGTTTACCATATCCATTGGACCATTACATTGACCATGAAACACAGAAATTGCATCGGGATTGAATACACAAGGCACAATGCCGACTAAAGTACAAGAAGAGAGAATCTTCTAAGAGTTTTTGCTTTGAGCATCTCCTGGGAGACCAGTATTATATTCCGTTGCACCAGGGCAGGTTTACTTTATCACTTGGACCTGCACATTGAATATGAAACACAGAAATTGCATCGGGACTGAATACAAAATGCACAATGCCGACTAAAGTACAAGAAGAGAATATCTTCTAAGAGTTTTTGCTTTGAGCATCTCCTGGGAGACCAGTATTAGATTCCGATGCACCAGTGCAGGTTTACCATATCCATTGGACCATTACATTGACCATGAAACACAGAAATTGCATCGGGATTGAATACAAAAGGCACAATGCCGACTAAAGTGCAAGAAGAGAGAATCTTCTAAGAGTTTTTGCTTTGAGCATCTCCTGGGAGATTATACTCCGATGCACCAGTGCAGGATTACGTTATCACTTGGACCTGCACATTGGCCATGAAACACAGAAATAGCATCGGGAATGAATACAAAAAGACAATGCCGACTAAAGTACAAGGAGAGTGAGTTTTCTAAGAGTTTGTGGTTTTAGCGGCTCCTGGGAGACCAGTATTAAATTCCGATGCACCAATGTAGGTTTACTGTATCCCTTGGACCTTCACATTGACCATGAAACACAGAAATCGCATCGTGACTGAATACAAAATTCACAATGCCGAATTAAGTACAAGAAAAGTGAATCTTATAAGGGTTTGTGGTTTGAGCGGCTCACGGGAGACCAGTATTAGATTAAGATGCACCAGTGCAGGTTTACTCTATCCCTTGGACATTCACATTGATTCTGAAACACAGATATTGCAACGGGATTGAACACAAAAGCCACAATGCCGACTTAAGTACAACATGAGTGAATCTTCTAAGAGTTTGTGCTTCCAGCGGCTACTGGGAGACCAGTATTAAATTCCGATGCACCGCTGCAGGTTTACCGTATCCCTTGGATCTTCGCATTGACAACGAAACACAGATATTCCATCGGGATTGACTACAAAAGTACAATGCCGACTTAAGTACAAGAAGAGTGAATCTTCTAAGAGTTTGTGCTTTGGGCGGCACCTGGGAGACCAGTATTAGATTGCGATGCACCAGTGCAGGTTTACCGTGTCCATTGGACATTCACATTGACCATGATACACAGAAAATGCATTAGGATTGAATACAAAAGGGACAATGCCGAATTATGTACAAGAAGAGTGAATCTTCTAAGAGTTTGTGTTTTGAGCAGCTCCTGGGAGACCAGTATTAGATTCCGATGAACCAGTGCCGGTTTGCCATACCCCTTGGACCTTCACATTGACCATGAAACACAGAAATTGCATCGGGATTGAATACAGAAGGGACCATGCCGACATAAGTAGAAGAAGAGTGAATCTTCTAAGAGTTCGTGCTGTGAGCAACTGCTGGGAGACCAGTACTAGATTCCGATGCACCAATGGAGGATTACATTATCCCTTCGACTTTCAAATTGACCATGAAACACAGAAATTGCATCGGGATTGAATACAAAAGGCACAATGCCGACTAAAGTACAAGAAGAGTGTATCTTCTAAGAGTTTATGCTTTGAGCGTCTCCTGTGATACCAGTATTATATTCCGATGGACCAGTGCAGGTTCAGTTTATCACTTGGACCTGCACATTATCAAGAAACACAGAAATTGCATCGGGATTGAAATTAAAAGGGACAATGCCATCTTAAGAACAGGAAGAGTGAAACTTCTAAGAGTTTGTGCTTTGAGCGGCTCTTCGGAGACCAGTAGTAGATTCCGATGCACCAGAGCAGGTTACTGTATCCCTTGCCTCTTAACACTGACCAAGAAACACAGAAATCGCATCGTGATTGAATACAAAAGGCACAATGCCGAATTTAGTACAAGAAGAGTGAATCTTCTAAGGGTTTGTGGTTTGAGCGGCTCATGGGAGACCAGTATTTGATTCCGATGCACCAGTGCAGATTTACTGTATCCCTTAGACCTTCTCATCGACCAAGAGACACAGATATTCCATCGGGATTCAATACAAAAGGCACAATGCCGACTTAAGTACAAGAAGAGTGAATCTTCTAAGAGTTTGTGGTTTGAGCGGCTCGTGGGAGACCAGTATTTGATTCCAATGCACCAGTGCAGATTTACTGTATCCCTTAGACCTTCACCTTGACCATGAAACACAGATATTGCATCGGGATTGAATACAAAATAGAAAATGCCGACTTAAGTACAAGAAGAGTGAGTTTTCTAAGAGTTTGTGGTTTGAGCGGCTCCTGGGAGACTAGTAATAGATTACGATGCACCAGTGAAGGTTTACTGTATCCCTTGGACCTTCACATTGACGATGAAACAAAGTAATCGCAATCGTGATTAAGTAAAAAACACAATGACGAATTAAGTACAAGAAGAGTGAATCTTCTAAGAGTTTGTGGTTTGAGCGGCTCATGGGAGACCAGTATTAGATTCCGATGCACCAGTGCAGGTTTACCGTATCCTTTGGTCCTTCACATTGACCATGACACACAGAAATTTCACCGGGATTAATACAAATGGCACAATGACGACTTAAGTACAAGAAGAGTGAATCCTCAAAGAGTATGTGCTTTGAGCGGCTCCTGGGAGACCACTATTAGATTCCGATGCACCAGTTCAGGTTGACTGTATCATTTGGACCTTCATATTGACCGTGAAACACAGAAATCCCATCGTGATTGAATACAAAAGGCACAATGCCGAATTAAGTGCAAGAAGAGTGAGTCTTCTATGGGTTTGTGGTTTGAGCGGCTCATGGGAGACCAGTATTTGATTCCAAAGCACCAGTGCAGATTTACTGTATCCCTTAGACGTTCTCATTGACCATGAAACACAGAAATTGCATCGGGATTGAATACAAAAGGCACAATGCTGACTTAAGTACAAGAAGAGTGAATCTTCTAAGAGTTCATGTTTTGAGCGGCTGCTGGGAGACCTGTAATACATTCCGATGCACCAGTAGAGATTTACTATATCCCTTGGACCTTCGCATTGACCATGAAACACTGAAATTGCATCGGGATTGAATACAAAAGGCACAATGCCGACTTAAGTACAAGAAGAGTGAATCTTCTAAGGGTTTGTGGTTTGAGCGACTCATGGGAGACCAGTATTAGATTCCGATGCACCAGTGCTGGTTTACTGTATCGGTTGGTCCTTCACATTAACCATGAAACACAGAAATTGCATCGGGATTGAATAGAAAAGGGACAGCCTACTTATGTACAAGAAGAGTTAATCATCTAAGAGTTTGTGTTTTGAACAGCTCCTGGGAGACCAGTATTAGTTTCCGATGCACCAGTGCAGGTTTACTGTATCCCTTGGACCTTCACATTGACCATGAAACACAGAAATTGCATCGGGATTGAATACAAAAGGACAATGGCGACTTAAGAACAAGAAGAGTGAATAATCTAAGGGATTGTGCTTTGAGCGTCTCCTGGCAGACCAGTATTAGATTCCGATGCACCAGTGCAGGTTTACTGTATCAATTGGAAGTTCACATTGACCATGAAACACAGAAACAGCATCAGGATTGAATACAAGATACACAATATTAAACTATAGTACAAGAAGAGTGAATTTTCTAAGAGTTAGTGATTTGAGCGCCTCCTCGGAGACCAGTGTTCTAATCCAATGCACCAGTGCAGGTTTACTGTATCCCTTGGACCTTCACATTGACCATGAAACACAGAAATAGCATCGGGATGGAATACATAAGGGACAATGCCGACTGAAGTACAAGAAAAGTGAATCTTCTAAGAGTTTGAGCTTTGAGCGGCTCCTGGGTGTCCAGTATAAGATTCCGATGGACCTGTGCAGGTTTACTGTATCCCTTGGCCCTTCGCATTGACCATGAAACACAGAAATTGCTCGGGATTGAAAACAAGAATGACAATGCCGACTTAAGTACAAGAAGAGTGAATCCTCGAACGGTTTGTGCTTGGAACGGTTCCTGGGAGACCAGTATTAGATTCCGATGCACCAGTGCTGGTTTACTGTATACCTTGGACCTTCACATTGACCATGAAACACAGAAATTGAATCGGGATTGAATACAAAAGGGTTATAACGACATAAGTACAAGAAGAGTGAATCCTCTAAGAGTTAGGGATTTGAGCGGTTCCTGAGTGTCCAGTATTAGATTACGATGCACCTGTGCAGTTTAACTGTATCCCTTGGACCTTCACATTGACCATGAAACAAAGAAATCGCATCGGGGATGAATACAATATGCACAATGCCGATTTAAGTACAAGGAGAGTGAATCTTCTAAGGGTTTGTGGTTTGAGCGGATTATAGGAGACCAGTAATAGATTCCGATGCATCAGTGCGGGTTTACTGTATCCCATGGACCTTCACATTGAACATGAAACAGAGAAATTGCATCGGGATTGAATACAAAAGGGTCAAGCTGACGAAAGTAGAAGAACAGTGTATCATCTAATTGTTTGAGCTTTGAGCGGCACTTGGTTGTCCAGTATTACATTCCGATGCACCTGTGCAGGTTTACTGTATCCCTTAGACCTTCCCATTGACCACGAAACACATAAATTGCATCGCAATTCAATAAAAAATGCACAATGCCAACTTAATTACAAGAAGAGTGAATTTTCTAAGTGTTTGTGCTTTGAGCGGCTCCTCGGAGACCAGAATTACATTCCGATGCACCAGTGCAGGTTTACTGTATCCCTTGGACTTTCACATTGACCATGAAACACAGAAATAGCATCGGGATTGAATACAAAAGAGACAATGCCGTCTTAAGAACAAGAGGAGTGAATCTTCTAAGAGTTTGTGTTTTGAGCGGCTCTTGGGAGACCATTATTTGGTTCCGATGCACCAGTGCAGGTTTACTGTATCCCTTGGTCCATCACACTGATCATGAAGCACAGATATTGCATCGGGATTCTATACAAAAGGGGCAATGCCGACTTAAGTACAAGAAGAATGAATCTCTTAAGAGTTTGTGCTTTGAGCGGCTCCTGGGATACCAGTATTAGATTCCGATGCACCAGTGCAGATTTAATCTCTCCCTTGGACCTTCTCATTGACCAAGAAACACAGAAATTGCATCGGGATTGAATACAAAATGCACAATGCCGCCTTAAGTACGAGAAGAGTTAATACTCTAAGAGTTTGTGTATTGAGCGGCTACTGGGAGACCAGTATAAGATTCCGATGCACCAGTGCAGGTTTACTGTATCCCTTGCACCTTCACATTGACCATGAAGCACACAAATCTCATCGGGATTGAGAACAAAAGGGACAATGCCGACATAAGTAAAAGAAGAGTGAATCTTCTTAGGGTTTGTGCTTTGAGCGGCTCCTGGGACACCAGTATTAGATTGCGATGCACAGGTGCAGTTTTACTGTATCCCTTGGACCTTCACATTGACCATGAAACACAGATATATCATCGGGATTGAATACAAAATGCCAATGCCGTCTTAAGTACAAGATGAGTTAATATTCTATGAGTTTGTGCTTTGAGCGGCTCATGGGAGACCAGTATTAGATTCCGATGCGCCAGTGCAGGTTTACTATATCCCTTGGACCTTCACATTTACCATGATACACAGAAATTGCATCGGGATTGAATAGAAAAGTGACAGCCTACTTATGTACAAGAAGAGTTAATCATCTAAGAGCTTGTGTTTTGAACAGCTCCTGGGAGACCAGTATTAGATTCCAATGCACCAGTGCAGGTTTACTGTATCCCTTGGACCTTCACATTGACCATGAAACACAGAAATTGCATCGGGATTGAATACAAAAGGACAATGGCGACTTAAGAACACGAAGAGTGAATCTTCTAAGGGATTGTGCTTTGAGCGTCTCCTGGGAGACCAGTATTAGATTCCGATGCACCAGTGCAGGTTTACTGTATCCATTGGACGTTCACATTGACCATGAAACACAGAAACTGCATCGGGACTGAATACAAGATACACAATATTAAACCATAGTACAAGAAGAGTGAATTTTCTAAGAGTTAGTGCTTTGAGCGCCTCCTCGGAGACCAGTGTTCTAATCCGATGCACCAGTGCAGGTTTACTGTATCCCTTGGACCTTCACATTGACCATGAAACACAGAAATTGCTCGGAATTGAATACAAGAGGGACAATGCCGACTTAAGTACCAGAAGAGTGAATCTTCGAACGGTTTGTCCTTTGAGCTGTTCCTGGGAGACCAGTATTAGATTCTGATGCACCAGTGCAGGTTTACTGTATCCCTAGGACCTTCACATTGACCATGAAACACAGAAATTGTATCGGGATTAAATACAAATGGGACTGCCGACTTAAGTACAAGAAGAGTTCATCATCTAAGAGTTTGTGCTTTGAGCGGCTCCTGGGAGACCAATATTAGATTCCGATGCACCAGTGCACGTTTACTGTATCCCTTCGACCTTCACATTGACCATGAAACACAGAAAATGCATCGGGATTGAATACAAAAAGGACAATGAGAACTAAAGTGCTAGAAGAGTTAATCTTTTAAGGGTTTGTGCTTTGAGCGGCTCCTCGGAGACCAGTATTAGATTCCAATGCACCAGTGCAGATTTTCTGTAGCCATTGGACCTTCACATTGAGCATAAAACACAGAAATTGCTCGGGATTGAATTCAAGAGGGACAATGCCAACTTAATTACAAGAAGAGTGAATCTTCGAAGGGTTTGTGCTTTGAGCGAGTCCTGGGAGGCCACTATTAGATTCCGATGCACCAGTGCAGGTTTACTGTATACCTTGGACCTTTTTATTGAGCAGCAAACACAGATATTGCATCGAAATTGTATACAAAAGGGACAATTCCGACTAAAGTACAAGGAGAGTGAATTTTCTAAGATTTTGTGGGTTGAGCAGCTCCTGGGAGACCAGTATAAGATTCTGATGCCCCAGTGCAGGTTTACTGTATCCCTTGGGCCTTCACATTGACCATGAAACATAGAAATGCATCGGGATTGAATACAAAACGGACTGCCGACTTCAGTACAAGAAGAGTTAATCATCTAAGAGTTTGTGCTTTGAGTGGCTCCTGGGAGACCAGTATTAATTCCGATGCACCAGTGCAGGTTTGCTGTATCCCTCCGATATTCACATTGACCATTGTAATATTAGTAATTTTCGCCTCACAAACATTAATATACGCTTAATAGTAAACGCCTGTTGGCCTAAAGTTATCGAACAATTGTAAAGCAAACGTAATGAACCATCGCATAGCAGCGACATAATCCATTATTCTTTATCTTTGTCATTCTTGCGCGGTGCCAGTAAATCTCTATGTACATGTATCGATTAATGGTATAAAAAAGAATTCTGTATTTCAAGACAAATGAGGCTTTTGGCGCCTCACCTTTCACTGTTTGTATTCAATGAGAGGCGGACGTGGACTTGCTGCGTTCTACAACTGTATTTTATATTTGATGTGAAAATATTGAGTGAATATGCTAATTGTTATTTTTTACAATTAGAAAAGATGTAGTTTCTAGTAACTGATATCGAACAGACAGCATCAAGAGGACATTTTGACTGTTATGTATAAAGTATTTAACCACAATGGTCATCTATTGTAATTTAATATGAAAAGGTATGTAGCATTAAAAAAAAACGTGTGTTAAAGATAAGTGTGTTTATTTTCGTAAATTAACCTTGATGAGTCCATCTCCTCATTTACTTAACTTAATTATTTTGTGTTACTTCATCATCAGAAATTACGATCATCCTGATGGGCCGAACGCAGCATGAGGCAGAAGGAACATTATCGTTTTCCTATTATTTCTGAACCAATTTTTTTTAATTGTGTAGTGCTGCATTTCTTTTAAAGTCTATAAATCTTCTGGTCCCTTAGTGTTGTTCCGGGTATGACTGTATCGCGACTATAAAAATGCACAGAAATGATAATGTTTCTTCTGAGCGATCTCAAATATATATATATATATATCAATATGCTGCTCTTATTCAGGTATTTAATGGTCAACGTATGTTATTATAATAGCGTAATAAATCTCTGATTCTGTTGCCAAGTGGCCCACCAAAATATTCACTTTTTCGACATTAAAAAAAAAAAGTAACAATTCTTTTTATTGTTTGTCCCCCAAGAGCAACGCTACACTTGGCGCCCGAACAGGGACATGATCAAAAATCATTTCATGTATGTGTTTATTAATTTTTCAGTGCTTGTTCTAATAACTGTTTCATTTTTTCATGTGGATGCTATTCAACCAAGAAAGAGAAGTGGGAAAACCTTTTAATTTATTCAGAAGAACGATTGATGAAATTACCAAAAAACGCGAGTATCCAGCTGTATCATTATCAAGACAGCCATAGTAAGTTAAATTTTTATACGCAGTAGCCAAGCTTTCGTAGTGACGTAGCATCTTTCGAGTTGATCAGAACGTAAACCTGTCTTTCCTTGCCTTGAAACAGCTTTATTTCAATTTGTCCATAGTCCATTCTTATGTAGTTAAATTCAGTGAAAGTGTACCATTGTTGTCAGTGCATAAAAAAAATTGCGATATGGCGGATAACTACGCTCAAAACGGGTAAAACGTGTGATATTTCATTTGTTTGTAATTAGTAGGAACCATCTTGTCTTCTTGGCGTAAATGAACGTCAGTTACCCAGAGTTAAAATTTTATCTTAGGTCCCAGTAAGCCATAGCACTACGTCACAGACAAACGACTGACGGCAGTGACAAACAGTATCTGTAGCATTTTGACATTTGACAAATAATTCACGACCATGGCTGACGGTAAACAGCGCACACAAACAAAACCAGACGACAGCGGTGATGCGAATGGACCTCACCATCCATTACGATCACGCGCGATAGGTACACGAGCGGAAGCAGAAGCAGCCTCGACCTAAGTTTTAGAAGCTGGTCCTAGTGTGCAAACTATTCCCGCATTTGAAAAAAATGACTTGGCTGCAATGATCGAAGCCATAATGGAACGCAAGTTCGAAAGCTAAAAACAGGAAAGATTAGATGAAAAGGCCCGCGAAGAAAAAGAGAAGGCCGAAAGACGGCATAATAAAAATCAGGTCCTTACAAATCTGTGCAACTCAGTAAAAGAAGACATAAATTCAGTAAAAACAGAAATAAATTCGTTAAAAATAGACATAAATTCAGTAAAAACAGATCTGCAAACGGAGATAAATGACCTAAATACACAGTTAAATTCGGTAAAGGCCGAACTAAAGGCAGACATAACAGCTGATTTAAATACCCTGTTGGGTAATGTCCAAAGCCAAATCAGTAGTCAGATCACGATCATGAGCCTAGAAATTGACACACAAGTAGAGTCAAAAATAGAGGATATTTCAAAACGGTTAGATGAAAAAATCGAAGCAGCCCAGTTAGAGATAAATTCAAAAGTGATAGAATATCAAAAACAAGCTGCGACCTTAAAACAAGATTATACTGCAATCTCTGATGAGGTCAAAGGAGTTAAAACCGCAGTAGACACGATCGAGAATCTTGCTGATGATCTTTCCAAACAGATTGAGACTCTTAATGTAGAGGATCAAATAAGGAATACTGTTAAGGCACATGCTGAAGCATTGTCCGACCACTACCAAGAGTGGATTAAAAACAAAAACGGATTCATAGAAAACAAGGTCAAGAACGAACTCAGGGGAACGGTCAAAAACGTGGCCTTTGAAATATTGGCAGCCCCTGGAAAAACAGGAGACACAGTGATGTCAGAATTAGGCCAGATAAGACGAACGTTAGCTCAAGATTTACCTGAATGGCGTCAACAGATAGTTGATGAAGTTCGTACACTAAAATGTCAAATTGAAAATTCCCCACCTTCCGTGTCAGGAGAGTGGAATAATTCACCACGAAGTAATGAACAACAGCAGGTACACTACCGTTCACCATTTGATAACGCACAAACTCATAGTTCTATAGAAGCACAAGTTAACCAGACTACCAGCCCACCCACTTTTGTCAGTTTGATGCAGGAGGAAAGCGTGATCAAACATCGTATTTTTCCGACCTTTCACCCACAGAAAAGAGAAATTCATCCTATAGTGTTCCTCCGAAATTTTTCAGGAATTTTCCCGAATAGCTGGAGTGACCGATAGCGAATTCAATTCGTTAGTGGATTTATCGTAGGCGATGCTGCCTTATGGGGAACCGAAATGGTCGACTCTTGTAAAAGTTACAAAGAGTTTGAACAGATGTTTTTAGCTAAATTCTGGAGTTCTGGTGTGCAGCAGCGCCTGAGAAAAGAGGTTTACAACGCCGAAGTGTTTAACAGCAAGCGCGGTGGTTTGAGAAGATATTTTGAAAAGTATTTAGCGAAAATCAAGTTCTGGGATTCGCCGATCACCGCCAAAGACGTTATTATGATTCTAAAAACTAAGCTACCGATTGGGATCAGAGAAAAGTTAGTAAACGTGTCTGAGGACGATACGGACACTTTCCTATCTGTGTTAGACTCGTTAGATCTGATTTACGAGGACGCTAGAGTTGATGTTGGCAACGCTCACTTCAGTGCAGGCGGCCAGCACAATACAGATTACGTAGGCAACACTGGTGGCCGAGCGAAAGCGCGTCACAGCGACAACCAGTACCAACCCCACAACGGTTTCAAAAATAAGAACACTACGTACTCCAACAGCAAATACAAAAATAAGTACAATAACGGCCAGAGATACAATCCAATATATAATTCGTCACCACCTCAGTACGAAAATGCACATTATAACAAACAGCCCCAGCAATATGGAAACGCGCAACCGATCAACGGGAATTATCAAAACGATCAGTCTTACGATTCAAATCGACAGTGGAAAAGAAATAAATGCCATAATCAAGGTGGACACCAATGTACACCTTTCACTAACGGTTACAATCAACACAAGCCACAGCAAAATACTTTTCAGCCACAAGCGAACGGACCTTCGGGAACTCTGAAGCCTAAACGCCCGCATAATACGCAAATTTATTATGCGCAAGCGAATACGCCAGGACAACAAGAATCGTTTCCAACCGAGTTCGTACCACAAAACCAACACCAGTTCCAGACGGAAGAAACATTAAGAAATATAAATCAGCAGGAAAGTAAGCGTCGAGCGGAAAATTAAAAGCAGCACCTTTGAGCCTCCTAGATGATGCTGCAGGTTTGAATGGGGGCACCCTGTCCCTTAGTCCACACGAAATTAAAAAAATTAGGTATGACAAAGAGACAAACTTACGGGATGATCTAGTAGCAGACACTGAGACGAAAGACAATGATGACGTATGGGACGAACAAGTTCAAGCTTCCATAAGAGTATCAATTGCCAACATACCAGTAACAGCCATTGTAGATACAGGAGCTAATATAAATGTCTTATCTTTATGTTTATTTAAGCCAATATCCTCTGTATGCAAAGTTTTATCACTTCCAATTCAAGGTTGCACCGTATCGGGAGCAATTGGTCCACTAACAGAACGTGTAAATCTTCAGACTCAGCTTCAAATCCAGATAGAGTCTATTTCAGTAACGTGCATTTTTCTTATTGTTAAAAACCTATCAGTGCCATGTATCCTGAGTATGGAATTCTTGAGGCAGACGAAAGCTAAAATTGACATCGAGTGTGGAATCTGTACTCTAGTAGCGAGTCAGCAACAAGTAACTGTAAATTTGTTAAGAAGTAAGGTGAAGACAAACTTTGGGGTGCTTCAAATAGCAGTACGGCCATGGACTAAAAGACAACAGTACAGTCAGACAGAAGACATGACAGATCTTGAAAGTGTTAATGACGATGAGTATAAAGACCTAATTCCCAGTCAGAATGAATTATACGGTAAAGCTAGTGAGTCCATTGAATTATCCAAACAACAGAAGAATGAGCTTTACAATTTGTTAACAGATTACGTTCAAGTATTTTCTAAGAAACCTGGACTAATAAAAGGCTTTGAATATCGAATGGATGTCCTGCCCCATTCAACCTACTGTAGAACAAGCTATTACATTCCATATGCGAGACGAGAAGCTGTCAAATGCGAGATCAAGAAAATGTTACGCTGGAATGTGATAGAAGTATCTCATTCACCTTATTCGAGTCCTTTATTGTCTGCGCTAAAATCAGATGGTAGCGTAAGGCTAGTCCTAGATGCAAGATTAATCAATAAAATTATAGTACCCATAAGAACGAGACCAGAGGCTCTTGAAGAGCATCTACAGAAGTTTCATGGAGTTAAGTATTTGACTACCCTTGATTTGAAAAGCAGTTACTGGCAAGTAAAACTTGCGCAGGAGTCAAGGAAGTACACTGCCTTTATATTTGCAGGTAGATCTTACCATTTCAAAGTTGTACCATTTGGACTAAATGTGAGTTCCGGAATTTTTATTTCTGCCCTTGACTATGTACTAGGTCCTGAACTTTTAGATGAGGTAACAGTCTATGTGGATGACGTTCTTGTAGCATCGAAAAATTGGGAAGATCATGTGGCCCTTCTGCAAAAGATATTTCAACGATTCAGAGAGTATGGTGTTACAGCAAATCTTAAGAAATCCAAGTTTGGAAAAAGTGAAATTAAATTTTTAGGACACATCATCACCCCTGAAGGAATTAAACCCGACCCGGAAAAATTGTCTGCTATAAAATACTTTCCAACCCCTGTTACAAAAAGGCAACTGAGAGGATTTATCGGTCTTACGTCATTTTTCAGACGTTTTGTTCCTAATCAGGTATTGAACAATCCCGCTCTTCACAACCTTTTAAAAAAGAATTCACATTGGAATTGGACGCCGGAATGCCAAGACGGATTTAAGAAAATTAAAGACAGTCTGGTTAACAGTAACATTCTCCATCATCCTCAGATGGATAAGGAATTTTGTATTACTGCAGACGCTTCCTTTGTGGGTATCGGCGCTTGTCTTTTCCAGATTCAATTAGTAAATGGACACGAGCAAATCCAAGTGATTAGCTTTGCGAGTCGAGTGTTATCAGAGTGTGAGAAGTCTTATTCGGTTACGGAGTTGGAGGCACTTGCCGTAATATGGGCTTTTAGGCGATTTAACTATTATATCTATGGAAGAAAAATTAAAGTCTATTCAGACCATCAAGCTTTATCATTCCTCCTTACATGCAAGTTGCAACACCCTCGTCTTACTCGATGGTGCTTATTCCTGCAGGAATATGACTTTGACATTGTATATATAAAAGGTAAAGATAATGGTATAGCAGACGCACTTTCTCGCTCACCTGAGGGCTTACTAGAAACCTGCGAACTGGTGGAACAATTGTCTAATTATAAAGTTTTGTTAATGAAAGATCCAATTCACAGAAAGTATTTTCTTCAGTTATGTAGGCAGATTCAGATTCTTCAAAATACAGATCCAAAATGGAAAAAGGTTAGACAAATTCTTCACGAAAATCCAGCCCACAAGTTGTCCAAGTTTTATAAAGTTCATAACCAAGTGCTATTTCATAAGACGTCTGAGTCATCTGAGGGGTGGTGTGTTTGCATCCCTCGAAATTTCATTGAACATCTCTGTGGTACACTCACATTTCATGGGGTCACTACGGACCAGAAAAATGTAAAAGGAAAATCTCGACTTACTGTTATGTTCCGAATCTGCACCAGAGAATTCATAAATTATTGAGAAACTGTGTCATCTGTCAAAAGGCAAAATCCTTAAACATTTCCACTTCAATTCCACTAAATCCAATAGTTGCTGAAAGGCCAAACCAGCTTCTTAGTATTGATTTAGCAGGTCCACTACCCACCGGTAGGGGAGGCGTTAAATACTTAGTAGCAATCCTGGACAATTTTTCTAAGCACATAAGACTGTACGCAGTAAAATCTTCTTGTGCAAATCCAATAATTCGTCGCATTGAAAATGATTATTTCCCACGATTCGGGGTTCCAGAATCAATCTTGTCTGATAATGCTTCAAATTTCACATCACGCCCGTGGCGTGCATTTCTTGCTCGCCATGGAATCAAACAAATTTTGATATCCCTGTTTCGACCGCAATCGAATCCGACAGAAAGAATCTTCAAAGAATTTAACAGATTTATAAGGACGTACATTCGGAATAAGCAATCTAAGTGGGTAGACTTCGTAACACCATTCGAACAGATTGTAAACCACCTTCCTCATCTGTCGACCGGATTCACGCCACATGAGTTAATGTCAAGATCAAAAGAGAGGAATGAGTGGATAGACCCCCTTCCAAAGTTACAAGACAACGAATTGGACCTAGACGCAAAAATCAGGCAAGCTCTCATATCATTGACAACGTATGCTAACCTCCGAAAAAAGGCATTTGATAAGAAGGTAAACAGAGTTATAGATTTCAAAGAAGGAGAAAAGGTTTTAGTCAGGACTCACTTTAAACCATCCCTGTTGTTAAAGAAGAATCGTAAGTGGCAACACATTTATGAAGGTCCCTTTGTGATAATGAGGAAACCACACATTGGTAGCTATTTGTTATCTGACCCTGCCACGAATAAAATCAAAGGTTTGTTCCACCATCAAGATTTAAGAAAATTTTATAACGCCAGGAATTAAGTTAATTTAAGCTGTAAGAAAATTCTAAGGTATTGGAGATCAGGATTAACCAATGAGTAACAAGAACGGAACTGAACTGACTATGGACGTTAACCGGTGCTGAAAGGAAACCTTATGTATTAAAACAACGCGTCTGGAAAATAAAATACAGAATAAGTTGTAGACGAGTATTTACATGAATAATCTTTATGCAAACAGGAGGACATGTCCTAGAGGCGATTTTCAATTTTAGTTATAAGTTAGTATGTAAGGAAAATGATGTACTCGAGAGGTATTAATTAGCCCCAAAGTACTAAAATGAGGAAAGAGGAAGGAGCGAATAATGCACTTCTCTCGCTAAATAGTAATTTGAGAATGAGCAGGAAGGAGCGAATAATGCACTTCTCTCACTAAATAGTAATATGAAAATGATGATTATATGTGCTTAGTATTAGTAAGTGAAATTTAATCGAGGACAAATTAATGACCTGTTTTAAAAGGAAATACTTAAACGTCCAGACAAAAGAGGAAAGTTGTGAGAAAGATTCGATTCCATGAGGTTATTCCCTATTTTCAAAGGTGACGTAAATAAGGCACCACCTGTTAGCGTAAAACAGTCGGTAGATTTAACTTGTAAATTCCAGCACAGTGCTGTGCCAGCGATAAAATAACATCTCTTTGAAGTGAACAGATACATAGGATTAAGCATGAACAGATTGATAACGCAGTGCAATTGTTCTAAAAAGGCCTGACGTTAACCTTAAGTAAAAGCGTGATGGAATAAAAAGGAAGTTTATTATATAACGCAAGGTAAGATGAGTCCACACTATAAACAAGCTGAGTAAAAGAACATATGAGTAACATGGTTTATTATGTCAACTTCACGGTACTATTGAGCATTAGCGATACTGCAAATTCACAAGCTAGCAGCACATAGAATAAGGATCTCGCCCAAGCTTCACAGGTAGCGACAGCAGCAAACAGCACTCTAGTGAGAGGCTTATATATACAAATGATAATTAATACCCAAATGCGTAATGCATAACTTGACTTAGTCTAAGAAATGAGCAAAGAGTAGTAAGCAAGCTGCAGCAAGATACATATTAGATATACATGCTTGAAGTGATAGATTTTATTTTAAGTGTGCACTGCAATATTTATTGTTTTCTCTGTGATTATGTGATTATTGAATCCCTTTCCTAAGTGCAAATCCTTTAAGATCCTTGATCCTATCCACTCCTCAGGATCAACTTGTAAAGATGCACGTGTGCTTAGGAAGTGAGGCACTACATTTAAAAATGAGTAGGTTCGCGACGCGCATATTGCTTTTGTAATGCGCAAGGTAAATTAAAGTTTCGACCTGGTTGAGGAGTAATTTAAATTCTGTCGACGATCAGCGAGTAGACCCGCTTTTCCCACCTTTCTTTTTTCGACTGTTTGTATTTCTACACGAAACTCAGAGGCGGAATTGCTATTTTCAAATCTGTCCTCGAACTTTCTTTAAAGACAAGCACATACGAGAAAAACTTTTGACATAAATGAAGCTCCCCTCACAAGTCACTAAATAAGACGAGCACTAAAAGAAAAAGTATTGGTCCTACAAAATGAATAAGCAAGCGTGATAAAGATTACTATGAATGAAATTAATTTGTAAAGGAGATTGGAATGGATTTGGTCAAAGAAAAAGGACTTATAATAGCCTACCTGTGACCGTAGGCTTAAATAAAAAAAAAACTAATTAAGAAACAATTGTTTTGATTCAAAGTGGTCAATTAGATTATTTATCGATTTATATGAACTCTTGTAAATATTAGTATGTAAATCAACTTGTAAACACCGTGTGATGTTATGACGCGAGAATTTCTTTTAATACACCGTTCATGCAGACGCTCGACACAGTGCAAGTGAAGTTTTAAAGTTCGACGGTTTTCAGTGGCAGTATTCTACTGCACCATATGTGTGAAAAATCCGTTGATGTGTGCAGTGTGTAATAATCAGTGTCATTCCACACATGCAGTTGCAGTGGTAGCTACCACTTACCTGTGAATCCGTAACTGGATAGTGGACAGGAAGTGATGTGAGGCAGTTTCGGTGGCAGAAGCTCCCTCCAGCAATCTAAAAAGCACAAAGCCACGATCCGCCGAACAAAAGCGACGCACGGCACCTCAAGCGCGAAATCAACGCTCTGCAAGAAAGCTCCGGTCACGTGCGCGCGCACAGACTGAATTTCAAGATTGCTCGCAACAGTGGAGGCGGACAGCCACCACGTGACGAAATAATGTAAACGTTCAACCGCCAACGCAGTTGCTGTGCGCTACATTCTGTAGCAAAAACATTCACACCCAGTACTGAAAACATTTTATATGTATCATAAACCTTCCGAGAGACTCTAAGATAGAGAAGTTAACGTAATTATTGTAATGACTGATTGTACACAGAGACAAGTCACAAGGTCACCTCTGAACACTGTTGAAATGTAAACTTTGACGAGAGGTCACGATACGAATGAAAATAAGCACACGAAAATACGTCAAAGGATCCGATCCTTCCTATATCCCATCCCACATGTATATAAAATTAGTTTTGTAAGCTATTCTAATATAAGATATTTTATCTGTTTCATATGTGAAATAATTCGGAGAGCCACACACGAGCCCTGAAAGTGAAAGATATGGACTTCCTTGTCGAAGCCATCACCAGTGGCCACTCTACAATCCACGTCTATCATAAATAGTGTATGTGCGACGAAAATAAATGTATAATTAAGTGCGACGACGGACAAGGCAATCAATCGACAAGACGATGACAATATAATGAATACTGTCAAAAGAGAAAGTTGTGTACCAGTTGTGATAGTCAAATTACTTTTGCAACGATGAAAAATGAAGTGTGACTCTATTTCCTTATAAATTTTGTAAATATGTGTACTTATAGCCTTAATTTTAAGAATCATCAAGATAGACTGAATCCATACAAACACTGATAGAAACACAGAACAAATTCACAATGATCCACCGTCAGTAATTACAAATTGAAACGTTAATTCTTTTTTTATGGAATGAATATGAAATGAAACTTTTAATAACCTGTGTGTTACACCCGAAAATTACAAATATTCCAATGGGCATGAGGATGAAAGTAATACCTTCGGTATTCCTTCCCTCCTCATGGGAGGCAGTGTAATATTAGTAATTTTCGCCTCACAAACATTAATATACGCTCAATAGTAAACGCCTGTTGGCCTAAAGTTATCGAACAATTGTAAAGTAAACGAAATGAACCATCGCATAGCAGCGACAGAATCAATTATTCTTTATCTTTGCCGTTCTTGCGCGGTGCCAGTAAATCTCTATGTACATGTATCGATTAATGGTATAAAAAAGAATTCTGTTATTTCGAGACAAATGAGGCTTTTGGCGCCTCACCTTTTACTGTTTGTATTCCATGAGAGGCGGACGTGGACTTGCTGCGTTCTACAACTGTATTTTATATTTGATGTGAAAATATTGAGTGAATATGCTAATTGTTATTTTTTACAATTAGAAAAGATGTAGTTTCTAGTAACTGATATCGAACAGACAGCATCAAGAGGACATTTTGACTGTTATGTATAAAGTATTTAACCACAATGGTCATCTATTGTAATTTAATATGAAAAGGTATGTAGCATTAAAAAAAAAAGTGTGTTAAAGATAAGTGTGCTTATTTTCGTATATTAACCTTGATGAGTCCATCTCCTTATTTACTTAACTTAATTATTTTGTGTTACTTCATCATCAGAAATTACGATCACACTGATGGGCCGAACGCAGCATGAGGCAGAAGGAACATTATCGTTTTCCTATTATTTCTGAACCAATTTTTTTTTTAATTGTGTTGTGTTGCTTTTCTTTTAAAGTCTATAAATCTTCTGGTCCCTTAGTGTTGTTCCGGGTATGACTGTATCGCGACTATAAAAATGCACAGAAATGATAATGTTTCTTCCGAGTGATCTCAAATATATATATATATATATCAATATGCTGCTCTTATTCAGGTATTTAATGGTCAACATATGTTATTATAATAGCGTAATAAATCCCTGATTCTATGGCCAAGTGGCCCACCAAAATATTCAATTTTTCGACATTAAAAAAAAAGTAACAATTCATTTTATTTTTTGTCCCCCAAGAGCAACGCTACACCATGAAACACAGAAATTGCATCGGGATTGAATACATAAGGGACAATGCCGACTGAAGTACAAAATGAGTTAATCTTCCAAGGGCTTGTGCTTTGAGCGGCTCCTGGGAGACCAGTATTAGATTATGATGCACCAGTGCAGGTTTACTGTAGCCATTGGACCTTCACACTGATCATGAAACACAGAAATTGCATTGGGATTGAATACAAAAAGCACAATGCCGACGTAAGTACAAGAAGAGTGAATCTTCTAAGAATTGGTGCTTTGAGCGGCTCCTGGGAGACCAGTATTAGATTCCGTTGCACCAGTGCAGGTTTACTGTATCCCTTGGACCTTCGCATTGACCATGAAACACAGAAATTGCATCAGGATTAAATACAAAATGCACAATGCCAACTTAAGTGCAAGAAGAGTGAGGATTCTAAGAATTTGTGCTTTGAGCGGCTCCTCGGAGACCAGTATTACATTCCGATGCACCAGTGAAGGTTTACCGTATCCCTTGGACCTTCACATTGACCATGAAACACAGAAATTGCATCAGGATGGAATACATAAGGGAAAATTCCGACTAAAGTACAAGAAGAGTGAATTTTGGAAGAGTTTGTGCTTTGAGCGGCTCCTGGGAGACCAGTATTAAATTCCGATGCACCAGTGTAGGTTTGCTGTATCTCTTGCACCTTTACATTAACCAAGAAACATAGAAATCGCATCGGGATTGAATACAAAAGGGACAATGCCGACTTAAGAACAAGAAGAGTGAGTCTTCTAAGAGTTTCTGCTCTGAGCGGCTCCTGGGAGACCAATATTAGATTCCGTTGCACCAGTGCAGGTTTATTGAATTCCTTGGACCTTCACATTGACCATGAAACACAGAAATCGCATCGGGATCGAATACAAAAGCACAATGCCGACTTGAGTACACGAAGACTGATCTTCTAAGAGTTTGTGCTTTGAGAGGCTCCTGGGTGACCAGTATTGGATTCCGATGCACCAGTACAGGTTTACTGTATCCCTTAGAGCTTGACATTGACCATCAAACACAGAAATTGCACGCGGACCAATACAAAGGGATACATTGTCGACTTAAGTACAGGAAGAGAGAATCTTCTAATAATTTGTGATTTGAGGGGCTCCTGGGAGACCAGAATTACATTCCGATGCACCAGTGCAGGTTTACTGTATCCCTTGCGCCTTCACTTTGACCATGAAGTGGAGAAATTACATTGGGATTGAATACAAAATGCACAATGCCAACTTACGTACAAGAAGAGTGAATCTTCTAAGAGTTTGTGCTTTGAGCGGCTCATGGGAGACCAGTATTTGATTTCGATGCACAAGTGCTAGTTTACTGTATCCCTTGGACCTTCACATTGACCATGAAACACAGAAATTGCTTCGGGATTGAATACAAAAGAGACAATCCCAACCTACGTACAAGAAGAGTGAATCTTCTAAGAGTTTGTGCTTTGAGCGGCTCCTCGGCGACCAGTGTTCGTTTCCGATGCACCAGTGCAGGTTTACTGTATCATTTGGACCTTCACATTGACCATGGAACACAGAAATTGCATCGGGATGGAATACATAAGGGACAATGCCGACTGAAGTACAAGAAGAGTGAATCCTCGAACGGTTTGTGCTTTGAGCGGTTCCTGGGAGACCAGTATTAGATTCCGATGCACCGGTGCTGGTTTACTGTATCCCTTGGAAGTTCGCATGGACCATGAAACACAATAAATGCATCAGGATTGAATACAAAAGGGACTGCAAACTTAACTACAAGAAGAGTTAATCATCTAAGTGTTTGTGCTTTGAGCGGATCCTGGGAGACCAGTGTTAGATTCCGATGCACCAGTGAAGGTTTACTGTATCCCTTCGACCGTCACATTGACCACGAAACACAGAAATTGCATCGGGATTGAATACAAAAGGACAATGCCAACTTAAGTACATGAAGAGGTAATCTTTTAAGGGTTTGTGCTTTAAACGGCTCCTGGGAGACCAGTATTAGATTCCGATGCACCAGTGCAGGTTTACTGTAGCCATTGGACCTTCACATTGACCATGAAACACAGAAATTGCTCAGGGATTAAATACAAAATGCACAATGCCAACTTTAGTACAAGAGGAGTGAATCTTCTAAGAGTTTGTGCTTTGAGCGGCTCATGGGAGATCAGTATTAGATTCCGATGCACCAGTGCAGGTTGACTGTATCCCTTGGCCCTTCACATTGACCATGAAACACAGAAATTGCATCGGGATTGAATACATAAGGCACAATGCCGACTTAAGTACAAGAAGAGTGAATCTTCTAAGAGTTTGTGCTATGACCGGCGCCTGAGATACCAGTATTAGATTACGATGCACCAGTGCAGGTTTACTGTATCCCCTGGAATTCACATTGACCATGAAACATAGAAATAGCATCGGGATGGTATACATAAGGGACAATGCCGACTGAAGTACAAGAAGCGTGAATCTTCTAAGAGTTTGAGCTTTGAGCGACTCCTGGTTGTCCAGTATTAGATTCCGATGCTCCTCTGCAGGTTTACTGTATCCCTTGGACCTTTGCATTGACCATGAAACACAGAAATTGCTCGGGATTGAATACAAGAGGGACAATGGCGACTTAAGTACAAGAAGAGTGAATCCTCGAACGGTTTGTGCTTTGAACGGTTCCTGGGAGACCAGTATTAGATTACGATGCACCTGTGCTGGTTTACTGTATCCCTTGGACCTTCACATTGACCATGAAACACAGAAATTGCATCTGGATTGAATACAAAATGGACTGCCGACTTAATTACACGAAGAGTTAATCATCTAAGAGTTAGTGCTTTGAGCGGCTCCTGAGAGACCAGTATTAGATTCCGATACACCAGTGCCGGTTTACTGTATCCCTTCAACCTTCACATTGACCACGAAACACAGAAATTGCATCGGGATTGAATACAAAAGGGACAATGCCGACTTAAGTACAAGAAGAGTTAATCTTTTAAGGGTTTGTTCTTTGAGCGGCTCCTGGGAGATTAGTAGTAGATTCCGATGTACCAGTGCAAGTTAACTGTATCCCTTGGACCTTCACATTGACCATGAAACACAGAAATTGCATCGGGATTGAATACAAAATACACAATGACGACTTTAGTACAAGAATAGTGAAACTTCTAAGAGTTTGTGCTTTGATCGGCTCATGGGAGACCAGTATTACATTCCGATGCACCAGTGCAGGTTTACTGTATCCCTTGGCCCTTTACATTGACCATGAAACACAGAAATTTCATCGGGATTGAATACATAAGGCACAATGCCGACTTCAGTATAAGAAGAGTGAATCTTCCAAGAGTTTGTGCTTTGAGCGGCTCCTGGGAGACCAGTATTAGATTCCGATGCACCAGCGCAGGTTTACTGTATCCCTTCGACCTTCACATTGACTATGAAACACAGAAATTGCATCGAGATTTTATACAAACGGGACAATGCCGACTTAAGTACCAGAAGTGCGAATGTTCTAAGAATTTGTGTTTGAGCGGCACCTGGGAGATCAGTATTAGATTCCGATGCACCTGTGCAGGTTTACTGTATCCCTTGGACCTTCAATTTCACCATGAAACACAGAAATTTCATCGGGATTGAATACAAAATACACAATGCCAACTTAAGTACAAGAAGAATGAATTTTCTAAGAAATTGTGCTTTCACCGACTCCATGGAGATCAGTGATCGATTCCGATGCACCAGTGCAGGTTTACTGTATCCCTTGGACCTTCACATTGACCATGCAACATAGAAATTGCATGGGGAGCAATACAAAAGATACAATGATGACTTAAGTACAAGAGGAGTGATTCTTCTATTAGGTTGTGATTTGAGCGGCTCCTGGGAGACCAGTATTAAATTCCGATGCACCAGTGCAGGTTAACTGTATCCCTTGGACCCTTGGACCTCCACGTTGCCCATGAAACGCAGAAATCGAATCGGGATTGAATTCATAAGGGTCACGCCGACTGAAGTACAAGAAGAGTGAATCTTCTAAGAGTTTGAGCTTTGAGCGGCTCCTGGGTGTCCAGTATTAGATTCCGATGCACCTGTGCAGGTTTACTGTATCCCTTGGAGCTTCACATTGACCATGAAAGACGGAAATTGCTCGGGATTGAATGCAAGAAGGACAATGCCGACTTAAGTACAAGATGAGTGAATCTTCGAAGGGTTTGTGTTTTGAGCGGCTCCTGGGAGGCCACTATTAGATTTCGATGCACAAGTGCAGGTTTACTGTATCCCTTGGACCTTCACATTGACCATGAAACACAGAAATTGCTTCGGAATTGAATACAAGAGAGACAATCCCAACCTAAGTACAAGAAGAGTGAATCTTCTAAGAGTTTGTGCTTTGAGCGGCTCCTCGGCGACCAGTGTTCGTTTCCGATGCACCAGTGCAGGTTTACTGTATCCCTTGGACCTTCACATTGACCATGGAACACAGAAATTGCATCGGGATGGAATACATAAGGGACAATGCCGACTGAAGTACAAGAAGAGTGAATCCTCGAACGGTTTGTGCTTTGAGCGGTTCCTGGGTGACCAGTATTAGATTCCGATGCACCAGTGCTGGTTTACTGTATCCCTTGGAAGTTCACATGGACCATGAAACACAATAAATGCATCAGGATTGAATACAAAAGGGACTGCAAACTTAACTACAAGAAGAGTTAATTATCTAATTGTTAGTGCTTTGAGCGGCTCCTGGGAGACCAGTGTTAGATTCCGATGCACCAGTGAAGGTTTACTGTATCCCTTCGACCTTCACATTGACCACGAAACACAGAAATTGCATCGGGATTGAATACAAAAGGACAATGCCAACTTAAGTACATGAAGAGGTAATCTTTTAAGGGTTTGTGCTTTAAACGGCTCCTGGGAGACCAGTATTAGATTCCGATGAACCAGTGCAGGTTTACTGTAGCCATTGGACCTTCACATTGACCATGAAACACAGAAATTGCATAGGGATTAAATACAAAATGCACAATGCCAACTTTAGTACAAGAGGAGTGAATCTTCTACGAGTTTGTGCTTTGAGCGGCTCATGGGAGATCAGTATTAGATTCCGATGCACCAGTGCAGGTTAACTGTATCCCTTGGCCCTTCACATTGACCATGAAACACAGAAATTGCATCGGGATTGAATACATAAGGCACAATGCCGACTTAAGTACAAGAAGAGTGAATCTTCTAAGAGTTTGTGCTATGACCGGCGTCTGAGATACCAGTATTAGATTACGATGCACCAGTGCAGGTTTACTGTATCCCCTGGAGCTTCACATTGAAAATGAAACATAGAAATTGCATCGGGATAATATACATAAGGGACAATGCCGACTGAAGTACAAGAAGCGTGAATCTTCTAAGAGTTTGAGCTTTGAGCGACTCCTGGTTGTCCAGTATTAGATTCCGATGCTCCTCTGCAGGTTTACTGTATTCCTTGGACCTTCGCATTGACCATGAAACACAGAAATTGCTCGGGATTGAATACAAGAGGGACAATGCCGACTTAAGTAAAAGAAGAGTGAATCCTCGAACAATTTGTGCTTTGAACGGTTCCTGGGAGACCGGTATTAGATTACGATGCACCTGTGCTGGTTTACTGTATCCCTTGGACCTTCACATTGACCATGAAGCACAGAAATTGCTTCTGGATTGAATACAAAATGGACTGCCGACTTAATTACACGAAGAGTTAATCATCTAAGAGTTTGTGTTTTGAGCGGCTCCTGAGAGACCAGTATTAGATTCCGATACACCAGTGCCGGTTTACTGTATCCCTTCGACCTTCACATTGACCACGAAACACAGAAATTGCATCGGGATTGAATACAAAAGGGACAATGCCGACTTAAGTACAAGATGAGTTAATCTTTTAAGGGTTTGTTCTTTGAGCGGCTCCTGGGAGACCAGTAGTAGATTCCGATGCACCAGTGCAAGTTAACTGTATCCCTTGGACCTTCACATTGACCATGAAACACAGAAATTGCATCGGGATTGAATACAAAATACACAATGACGACTTTAGTACAATAATAGTGAAACTTCTAAGAGTTTGTGTTTTGATCGGCTCATGGGAGACCAGTATTACATTCCGATGCACCAGTGCAGGTTTACTGTATCCCTTGGCCCTTTACATTGACCATGAAACACAGAAATTTCATCGTGATTGAATACATAAGGCACAATGTCGACTTCAGTATAAGAAGAGTGAATCTTCCAAGAGTTTGTGCTTTGAGCGGCTCCTGGGAGACCAGTATTAGATTCCGATGCACCAGTGCAGGTTAACTGTATCATTTGGACCCTTGGACCTCCACATTGCCCATGAAACGCAGAAATCGAATCGGGATTGAATTCATAAGGGTCACGCCGACTGAAGTACGAGAAGAGTGAATCTTCTAAGAGTTTGAGCTTTGAGCGGTTCCTGGGTGTCCAGTATTAGATTCCGATGCACCTGTGCAGGTGTACTGTATCCCTTGGAGCTTCACATTGACCATGAAACACGGAAATTGCTCGGGATTGAATGCAAGAGGGACAATGCCGACTTAAGTACAAGATAAGTGAATCTTCGAAGGATTTGTGTTTGAGCGGCTCCTGGGAGATCAGTATTAGATTCCGATGCACCTGTGCAGGTTTACTGTATCCCTTGGACCTTCAATTTCACCATGAAACACAGAAATTTCATCGGGATTGAATACAAAATACACAATGCCAACTTAAGTACAAGAAGAATGAATTTTCTAAGAAATTGTGCTTTGACCGACTCCATGGAGACCAGTGATCGATTCCGATGCACCAGTGCAGGTTTACTGTATCCCTTGGACATTCACATTGACCATGCAACATAGAAATTGCATGGGGACCAATACAAAACATACAATGATGACTTAAGTACAAGAGGAGTGATTCTTCTATTAGGTTGTGATTTGAGCGGCTCCTGGGAGACCAGTATTAAATTCCGATGCACCAGTGCAGGTTAACTGTATCATTTGGACCCTTGGACCTCCACATTGCCCATGAAACGCAGAAATCGAATCGGGATTGAATTCATAAGGGTCACGCCGAC
The DNA here is from genome assembly GCF_021461395.2 of Schistocerca americana. Taxonomy (NCBI): domain Eukaryota; kingdom Metazoa; phylum Arthropoda; class Insecta; order Orthoptera; family Acrididae; genus Schistocerca; species Schistocerca americana. Next base: position 188,932 of record NW_025726664.1, read on the forward strand.
TGAAGTACGAGAAGAGTGAATCTTCTAAGAGTTTGAGCTTTGAGCGGCTCCTGGGTGTCCAGTATTAGATTCCGATGCACCTGTGCAGGTTTACTGTATCCCTTGGAGCTTCACAGTGACCATGAAACACGGAAATTGCTCGGGATTGAATGCAAGAGGGACAATGCCGACTTAAGTACAAGATGAGTGAATCTTCGAAGGATTTGTGTTTGCGCGGCTCCTGGGACACCACTATTAGATTCCGATGCACCAGTGCAGGTTTACTGTATCCCTTCGACCTATACATTGACCATGAAACACATAAATTGCATCGGGATTGAATACAAAAGGACTGCCGACTTAAGTGCAAGAAGAGTTAATCGACTAAGAGTTTGTGCTTTGAGCGGCTCCTGGGAGACCAGTTTTAGATTCCGATGCATCAGTGCAGTTTTACCGTATCCCTTGGACCTTCACATTGGCCATGAAACTCAGAAATTGCATCAGGATGGAATACTAAAATGAAAATCCGACCCAAGTACAAGAAGAGTGAATTTTGTAAGATTTTGTGCTTTGAGCGGCTCCAGAAAGACCAGTATTAAATTCCGATGCACCAGTGGAGGTTTACTTTGTCCCTTTGACCCTCACATTGCCCAAGAAACACAGAAATCGCATCGGGATTGTATACAAAAGGGATAATGCCGACTTAAGAACAAGAAGAGTGAGTCTTCTAAGAGTTTGTGCTTGGAGCGGCTCATGGGAGACCACTATTAAATTCCGATGCACCAGTGCAGGTTTACTGTATCCCTTGGCCCTTCACATTGACCATGAGACACAGAAATCGCATCAGGATCAAATACAAAAGCACAATGCCGACTTGAGTACAAGAAAGGTGAATCTTCTAAGAGTTTGTGCTTTGAGAGGCTATTGGGTGACCATTATTAGATTCCGATGCACCAGTAGAGGTTTACTGTATTCCTTGGAGCTTGACATTGACTATGAAACACAAAAATTGCACGCGGACCAATACAAACGATACAATGTCGACTTCAGTACAAGAAGAGTGAATCTTCTAATAGTTTGTGATTTGAGGGGCTCCTGGGAGACCAGTATTACATTCTGATGCACCAGTGCAGGTTTACTGTATCCCTTGGACCTACTCATTGACCATGAAACACATAAATTGCTTCGGGATTGAATACAAAAGAGACAATCCCAACCTAAGTACAATAAGAGTGAATCTTCTAAGAGTTTGTGTTTTGAGCGGCTCCTGGGAGACCAGTATTAGGATCCGATGCACCGGTGCAGGTTAACTGTATCTGTTGGTCCTTCACATTGACCATGAAACACAGATATTGCGACGGGATTGAATACAAAAGGGACAATGTCGACTTAAGTACAAGAAGAGTGATCTCCTCAGAGGTTGTGCTATAAGCGGAGCCTGGGATACCAGTATTGGATTATGGTGCACCAGTGCAGGTTTACTGTATCCCTTGGAGCTTCACATTGACCATGAAACACGGAAATTGCATCGGGATGGAATTCATAAGGGACAATGCCGACTGAAGTACAAGAAGAGTGAATTTTCTAAGAAATTGAGCTTTGAGCGCCTCCTGGGTGTCCACTATTAGATTCCGATGCACCTGTGCAGGTTTACTGTATCACGTCGACCTTCACATTGACCATGAGACACAGAAATTGCTCGGGATTGATACAAGAGGGACAATGCCGAATTAAGTACAAGAAGAGTGAATCCTCGAATGGCTTGTGCTTTCAGCGGTTCTTGGGAGACCAGTATTAGATTTCGATGCACCAGTGCTGGTTTACTGTATCCCTTAGACCTTCACATGGACCATGAAACACAGTAATTGCATCGGGATTGAATACAAATGGGCTACCGACTTAACTACAAGAAGAGTCAATCATCTAAGAGTTTGAGCTTTGAGCGGCTCCTGGGTGTCCAGTATTTGATTCCGATGCACCTGTGCAGGTCTACTGTATCCCTTGGACCTTCATATTGACCATGAAACACAGAAATTGCATCGGGATGGAATACATAAGGGACAATGCCGACTTAAGTACAAGAAGAGTGTATCTTCGAAGGGTTTGTGTTTGAGCGGCTCCTGGGAGGCCACTATTAGATTCCGATGCACCAGTGCAAGTTTACTGTATCCCTTGGATCTTCAGATTGACCATGCAACACAGAAATTGCATGGGGACCAATACAAAAGATACAATGATGACCTAAGTACAAGAGGAGTGATTCTTCTATTAGGTTGTGATTTGAGCGGCTCCTGGGAGACCAGTATTAAATTTCGATGCACCAGTGCAGGTTAACTGTATCCCTTGGACCCTTGGACCTCCACATTGCCTATGAAACGCAGAAATCAAATCGGGATTGAATTTATAAGGGACACGCCGACTGAAGTACAAGAAGAGTGAATCTTCTAAGAGTTTGAGCTTTGAGCGGCTCCTGGGTGTCCAGTATTTGATTCCGATGCACCTGTGCAGGTCTACTGTATCCCTTGGACCTTCATATTGACCATGAATCACAGAAATTGCATCGGGATGGAATACATAAGGGACAATGCCGACTGAAGTACAAGAAGAGTGCATCTTCTAAGAGTTTGAGCTTTGAGTGGCTCCTGGGTGTCCAGTATTAGATTCCGATGCACCTGTGCAGGTTTACTGTATCCCTTCGACCTTCACATTGACCATGAAACACAGAAATTGCATCGGGATGGAATACATAAGGGACAATGCCGACTTAAGTACAAGAAGAGTGTATCTTCGAAGGGTTTGTGTTTGAGCGGCTCCTGGGAGGCCACTATTAGATTCCGATGCACCAGTGCAGGTTTACTGTATCCCTTGGCTCATCGCATTGACCATGAAACACAGAAATTGCATCGGGATTGAATACATAAGGCACAATGCCGACTTAAGTACAAGAAGAGTGAATCTTCTAAGTGTTTGTGATTTGAGCGGCTCCTGGGAGACCAGTATTAGATTCCGACGCACCAGCGCACGTTCACTGTATCCCTTCGACCTTCACATTGACCATGAAACACAGAAATTGCATCGAGATTGAATACAAACGGGACAATTCCGACTTAAGTACCAGAAGAGAGAATCTTCTAAGTGTTTGAGCTTTAAGCGGCTCCTGGGTGTCCAGTATTAGATTCCGATGCACCTGTGCAGGTTTGCTGTATCCCTTGGGCCTTCAAATTGACCATGAAACACAGAAATAGAATGCAAGATGGACAATGCCGACTTAAGTACAAGAACAGTGAATCTTCGAAGGGCTTGTGCTTTGAGCGGCTCCTGGGAGACCAGTATTCGATTCCGATGCACCAGTGCAGGTTTACTGTATCCGTTGGACCTTCACATTAACCATGAAACACAGAAATTGCATCGGCATTGAATACAAAAGGATCTGCCGACTTAAGTACAAGAAGAGTTAATCATCTAAGAGTTTGTGCTTTGAGCGGCTCCTGGAAGTCCAGTATTAGATTCCGATGCACTAGTACAGGTTTACTGTATCCCTTGGACCTTCTTATTGACCATGAAAAACAGATATTGCATTGCGACCAATACAAATGACACAATGTAGACTTAAGTACAAGAAGAGTAATTCTTCTAATAGTTTGTGATTTGAGCGGCTCCGGGGAGACCAGTATTTAATTCCGATGCACCAGTGAAGGATAACTGTTCCCCTTGGACCACCACATTGACCATGAAACACAGAAATCGAATCCGGATTGAATACAAAGGGAACAATGAGCACTTAAGTACGAGAAGAGTGAATCTTCTAAGAGTTTGCGGTTTGAGCGGCTCTCAGGAGACCTGTATTAGATTCCGATGCACCAGCGCAAGTTTACTGTATCCCTTGGACCTTCACATTGACCATGAAACACAGAAATTGCATCGGGATTGAATACAAAAGGGACATTGCCGACTGAAGTACCATAAGAGTGAATCTTCTAAGAGTTTGAGCTTTGAGCGGCTCCTGGGTGTCCAGTATTAGATTCCGATGCACCTGTGCAGGTTCACTGTATCCCTTGGAGCTTCACATTGACCATGAAACACGGAAATTGCTCGGGATTGAATGCAAGAGGGACAATGCCGACTTAAGTACAAGATGAGTGAATCTTCGAAGGGTTTGTGTTTTGAGCGGCTCCTGGGAGGCCACTATTAGATTCCGATGCACCAGTGCAAGTTTACTGTATCCCTTGGACCTTCACATTGACCATGAAACACAGAAATTGCATCGGGATGGAATATATAAGGGACAATGCCGACTGAAGTACACGATGAGTGAATCTTTTAAGAGTTTGAGCTTTGAGCGGCTTCTGGGTGTCCAGTATTAGATTCCGATGCACCAGTGCAGGTTAACTATATCCCTTGGACCCTTGGACCTCCACATTGCCCATGAAACGCAGAAATCGAATAGAGATTGAATTCTTGAGGGACACGCCGACTGAAGTACAAGAAGAGTGAATCTTCTAAGAGTTTGAGCTTTGAGCGGCTCCTGGGTGTCCAGTATTAGATTCCGATGCACCTGTGCAGGTTTACTGTATCCCTTGGAGCTTCACATTGACCATGAAACACAGAAATTGTATCGGGATTGATTACAAAATGGACTGCCGACTTAAGTGCAAGAAGAGTTAATCATCAAAGTGTTTGTGCTTTGAGCGGCTCCTGGGAGACCAGTATTAGATTCCGATGCACCTGCGCAGGTTTTTTGCATCCCTTCGACATCCACATTGCCCATGAAACGAAGAAATCGAATCGGGATTGAATTCTTAAGGGACACGACGACTGAAGTACAAGAAGAGTGAATCTTCTAAGAGTTTGAGCTTTGCGCGGCTCCTGGGTGTCCAGTATTTGATTCCGATGCACCTGTGCAGGTCTACTGTATCCCTACGACCTTCATATTGACCATGAAACATAGAAATTGCATCGGGATTGAATACAAAAGAGACAATAACCACATAAGTACAAGAAGAGTGAATCTTCTAAGGGTTTGTGCTTTGAGCGGCTCATGGGAGACCGGTTTTAGATTCCGATGCACCTGTGCAGGTTGCTGTATCCCTTGGACCTTCAATTTGACCATGAAACACAGAAATTGCATCGGGATTGAATATTGAACGCACAATGCCAACTTAAGTGCAAGATGACTGAATTTTCTAAGAGTTTGTGCTTTGAGCGGATCCTTGGAGACCAGTTTTAGATTCCGATGCACCAGTGCAGGTTTACCGTATCCCTTGGACCTTCACATTGGCCATGAAACACAGAAATTGCGTAAGGATGAAATACATAAGGGACAATGCCGACCGAAGTACAAGAAGAGTGAATTTTGTAAGAGTTTGTGCTTTGAGCGGCTCCAGGAAGACCAGTATCAGATTCCGATGCACCAGTGCAGGTTTACTGTATCCATTGGACCTTCACATTAACCATGAAACACAGAAATTGCATCGGGATTGAATACAAAAGTGACAATAACCACATAAGTACCGGAAGAGCGAATCTTCTAAGTGTTTGTGTTTGAGCGGCTCCTGGGAGATCAGTATTAGTTTCCGATGCACCAGTGCAGGTTTACTGTATCCGTTGGACCTTCAATTTGACCATGAAACACAGAATTTTCATCGGAGTTGATTACAAAATTCACAATGCCAACTTAAGTACAAGAAGAGTGAATTTTCTAAGAATTTGTGCTTTGAGCGACTCATTGGAGACCACTGTTCGAATCCGATGCACCAGTGCAGGTTCACTGCATCTTTTGGACCTTCATATTGACCATGAAACACAGAAATTGCATCGGGATGGAATACATAAGGGACAATGCCGACTGAAGTACAAGAAGAGTGAATCTTTTAAGAGTTTGAGTTTTGAGCGGCTCCTGGGTGTCCAGTATTAGATCCCGATGCACCTGTGCAGGTTTACTGTATCCCTTCGACCTTCACATTGACCATGAAACACAGAAATTGCTCGGGATTGAATACAAGATGGACAATGCCGACTTAAGTACAAGAACAGTGATTCTTCGAAGGGCTTGTGCTTTGAAAGGCTCCTGCGAGACCAGTATTGGATTCCGATGCACCAGTGCAGGTTTACTGTATCTGTTGGACCTTCACTTTGACCATGAAACGTAGAAATTGCATCGGGATTGAATACAAAATGCACGATGCCGACTTAAGTGCATGAAGAGTGAATCTTCTGAGAGTTTGTGCTTTGAGCGGCTCCTGGGAGACCAGTATTAGATGCCGATGCACCAGTGCAGGTTTACTGTATCCCTTGGACCTCCACATTGACCATGAAACATAGAAATCGAATAGGGATTGAATACAAAGGGAACAATGCAGACTTAAGTTCAAGAAGAGTGAATCTTCTTTGAGTTTGTGCTTTTAGCGGCTCCTGGGAGACCAGTATTAGATTCCGATGCACCAGTGCTGGTTTACTGTATCCCTTTCACATTCACTTTGACCAAGAAACACAGAAATCGCATCGGGATTGAACACAAAGGGGACAATGCCGACTTAAGAACAAGAAGAGTGAGTCTTCTAAGAGTGTGTGCTTTGAGCGGCTCATGGGAGACCAGTATTAGATTCCGATGCACCAGTGCAGGTTTACTGTATCCCTTGGCCCTTCGCATTGACCATGAAACACAGAAATTGCATCGGGATTGAATACATAAGGCACAATGCCGACTTAAGTACAAGAAGAGTGAATCTTCTAAGTGTTTGTGATTTGAGCGGCTCCTGGGAGACCAGTATTAGATTCCGACGCACCAGCGCACGTTCACTGTATCCCTTCGACCTTCACATTGACCATGACACACAGAAATTGCATCGAGATTGAATACAAACGGGACAATTCCGACTTAAGTACCAGAAGAGCGAATCTTCTAAGTGTTTGAGATTTAAGCGGCTCCTGGGTGTCCAGTATTAGATTCAGATGCACCTGTGCAAGTTTGCTGTATCCCTTGGACCTTCACATTGACCATGAAACACAGAAATTGCTCGGGATTGAATATAAGATGGACAATGCCGACTTAAGTACAAGAACAGTAAAATCTTCGAAGGGCTTGTGCTTTGAGCGGCTCCTGGGTGACCAGTATTCGATTCCGATGCACCAGTGCAGGTTTACTGTATCCATTGGACCTTCACATTAACCATGAAACACAGAAATTGCATCGATATTGGAAACAAACGGGAATATGCCGACTTCAGTACAAGGAGATATTTCTAAGAGGTTGTGGGTTGAGCAGCTCCAGGGAGACCAGTATTAGATTCCGATGATCCAGTGCTGGTGTACTGTATCCCTTGGACTTTCAAATTGCCCATGAAACTCAGAAATTGCACCGGGAATGAACACAAAAGGGACAATGCCGACTTAAGTACCATAAGAGCGAGTCTTCTAAGAATTTGTCTTTTCAGCGGCTCCTGGGAGACCAGTATTAGATTCCGATTACCAGTGCAGGTTTACTGTATCCCTTCGGCCTTCACATTGACCATGAAACACAGAAATTGCATCGGGATTGAATACAAAAGGGACATTGCCGGCTTAAGTACAAAAAGAGGTGATCTTCTAAGGGTTTGTGCTTTGAGCGGCTCCTGGGAGGCCAGTATTACATTTCGATGCACCAGTGCAGGTTTACTGTAGCCATTGGACCTTCCCATTGACCATGAAACACAGAAATTGCATCGGGATTGAATCCAAAATACACAATGCCAACTTAAGTACAAGAAGAGTGTATTTTCTAAGAGTTTGTGCTTTGAGCGGCTCCTCGGAGACCAGTGTTCGATTTCGTTGCACCAGTGAAGGTTTACTGTATCCCTTGGACCATCACATTGACCTTGAAACACAGAAATTGCATCGGGATGGAATACATAAGGGACAATGCCGACTGAAGTACCAGAAGAGTTAATCTTCTAAGTGTTTGAGCTTTGAGCGGCTCCTGGGTGTCCAGTATTGGATTCCGATGCACCTGTGCAGATTTACTGTATATCTTGGACCCTCTCATTGACCATGAAACACAGAAATAGCTCAGGATTGAATACAAGAGGGACAATGCCGACTTAAGTACAAGAAGAGTGAATCTTCGGAGGGTTTGTGCTTTGAGCGGGTTCTGGGAGACCAGTATTAGATTCCGATGCACCAGCGCAGGTTTACTGTATCCCTTCGACCTTCACATTGACCATGAAACACAGAAATTGCATCGAGATTAAATACAAACGGGACAATGCCGACTTAAGTACCAGAAGAGCGATACCTCTAAGAGTTTGCGTTTGAACTGCTCCTGGGAGATCAGTATTAGATTCCGATGCACCAGTGCAGGTTTACTGTATCCCTTGGACCTTCAATTTGACCATGAAACAAAGAATTTTCGTCGGGATTGATTACAAAACACACAATGCCAACTTAAGTACAAGAAGAGTGAATTTTCTACGAATTTGTGCTTTGAGCGACTCCTTGGAGACCACTGTTCGATTCGGATGCACCAGTGCAGGTTTACTGTATCCCTTGGACCTTCACAATGACCATGAAACACAGAAATTGCATCATGATATAATACATAAGGGACAATGCCGCCTGAAGTACATGAAGAGCGAATCTTCTAAGAGTTTGAGATTTGAGCAGCTCCTGGGAGTCCAGTATTAGATTCCGATGATCCTGTGCAGGTTTACTGTATCCCTTGGACCTTCACATTGACCATGAAACACAGAAATTGCATCGAGATTGAATACATACGGGACAATGCCGACTTAAGTACTAGAACAGCGAATCTTCTAGGAGTTTGTGTTTTAACGGCTCCTGGTGATCAGTATTACATTCCGATGCACCAGTGCAGGTTTACTGTATGCCTTGGACCTCCAATTTGACAATCAAACACAGAATTTTCATCGGGATTGATTACAAAATACACAATGCACACTTAGGTACAAGAAGAGTGAATTTTCTAAGAATTTGTGCTTTGAGCGACTCCTTGGAGACCACTGTTCGATTCCGATGCATCAGTGCAGGTTTACTGTATCCCTTGCACCTTCACATTAATTATGAAACACAGAAATTGCATCGATATTGAAAACAAACGGGAATATGCCGACTTAAGTACAAGGAGTGTGATATTTCTAAGAGGTTGTTGGTTGAGCAGCTCCAGGAAGACCAGTATTAGATTCCGATGATCCAGTGCAGGTTTACTGTATCCCTTGGACTTTCACATTGCCCATGAAACTCAGAAATTGCACCGGGATTGAATACAAAAGGGACAATGCCGACTTAAGTACCAGAAGAGCGAGTCTACTAAGGGTTTGTGCTTTCAGCGGCTCCTGGGAGACCAGTATTATATTCCGATGCACCAGTGCAGGTTTACTGTATCCCTTGGACCTTTACATTGACCATGAAACACAGAAATTGCATCGGGATTGAAAATAAAATGCACAATGCCAACTTAAGTGCAAAAAGAGTGAATTTTCTTAGGGTTTGTGCTCTCAGCGGCTAGTCGGAGACGAGTATTAGATTCCGATGCACCAGTGCAGGTTTACCGTATCCCTTGGACCTTCACACACAGAAACACAGAAATTGCATCAGGATGGAATACATAAGGGACAATGCCAACTCAAGTACAAGAAGAGTGAATTTTGTAAGAGTATGTGCTTTGAGCGGCTCCAGGGAGACCAGTATTAAAATCCGATTCACCAGTGCAGGATAACTGTATCCCTTTGACCTTCACATTGACCAAGACACACAGAAATCGCATTGGGATTGAATACAAAATGGAAAATGCCGACTTAATAACAAGAAGTGTGAGTCTCCTAAGAGTTTGTGCGTTGAGCGGCACATGGGAGACCAGTATAAGATTCCGATGCACCAGTGCAGGTTTACTGTATCCCTTGGACTTTCACATTGCCCATGATACACAGAAATTGCATGGGGACCAATACAAAAGAACCAACGCCGACTTAAGTACAAGAAGAGTGAATCATCTACAAGTTTGTGTTTGAGCGGTTCCTGGGAAACCGGTATTAGATTCCGATGCACTAGTGCAAGTTTACTGTATCTTTTGGACCTTCACATTGACCATGAAACACAGAAATTGCTTCGGGAATGAATACAAAAGGGACAATGCCGACTTAAGTACCAGAAGAGCGAGTCTACTAAGGGTTTGTGCTTTCAGCGGCTCCTGGGAGACCAGTATTATATTCCGATGCACCAGTGCAGGTTTACTGTATCCCTTGGACCTTCACATTCACCATGAAACACAGAAATTGCATCATGATTTAATACATAAGGGACAATACCGTCTGAAGTACAAGAAAAGTGAATCTTTCAGGATGTTTGAGACTTGAGCGGCTCCTGGGTGTCCAGTATTAGAATCCGATGCACCTGTGCAGGTTTACTGTATCCCTTGGACTTTCACGATGACCATGAAACACAGTAATTGCTCGGGATTGAATTCAAGAGGGACAATGCCGACGTAAGTACAAGAAGAGCGAATCTTCGACGGGGTTGTGCTTTGAACGGCTCCTGGGAGACCAGTATTAGATTCCGATGCCCCAGTGCAGGTTTGCTGTATCCCTTGGACCTTCACATTGACCATGAAACACTGAAATTGCATCGGGATAGAATATAAAAGGCACAATGCCAAACTAAGTACAAGAAGAGTGAATCTTATAGAGTTTCTGGTTTGAGCGGCTCCTGGGAGACCAGTATTACATTCCGATGCACCAGTGCAGGTTTACTGTATCCCTTCGACCTTCACATTGACCATGAATCACAGATATTTGCATCGAGATTGAATACAAACGGGACAATGCCGACTTAAGTTCAAGACGAGTGAATTCTCGTAGAGTTTATGGGTTGAGCAGCTCCTGGGAGACCAGTATTAGAATCCGATGCACTAGTGCAGGTTTACTGAATCCCTTGGACCTTCAATTTGACCATGAAACACAGAAATTGCATCGGAATTGAATACAAAATACACTATGCCAACTTAAGTACAAGAAGAGTGAATTTTCTAAGAGTTTGTGCTTTGAGCAGCTCCTCAGAGACCTGTGTTCGATTCCGATGCACCAGTGCCGGTTTACTGTATCCCTTGGACCTTCACATTCACCATGAAACACAGAAATTGCATCATGATATAATACATAAGGGACAATACCGTCTGAAGTACAAGAAAAGTGAATCTTTCAGGATGTTTGAGACTTGAGCGGCTCCTGGGTGTCCAGTATTAGATTCCGATGCACCTGTGCAGGTTTACTGTATCCCTTGGACTTTCACGTTGACCATGAAACACAGTAATTGCTCGGGATTGAATTCAAGAGTGTCAATGCCGACGTAAGTACAAGAAGTGTGAATCTTCGACGGGGTTGTGCTTTGAGCGGCTCCTGGGAGACCAGTATTAGATTCCGATGCCCCAGTGGAGGTTTACTGTATCCCTTGGACCTTCACATTGACCATGAAACACAGAAATTGTATCGGGATTGAATATAAAAGGCACAATGCCAAACTAAGTACAAGAAGAGTGAATCTTCTAATAATTTGTGATTTGAGCGGCTCCTCGGAGACCAGTATTAAATTCCAATGCACCAGTGCAGGTTTACTGTATCCCTTGGACCGCCACATTCACCATGAAATTCAGAAATCGAATCGGGATAGAACACAAAGGGAACAATGCCGTCTTAAGTACAAGAATAGTGAATCTTCTAAGAGTTTGTGCTTTGAGCGGCTCCTGGGAGACCAGTATTAGATTCCAATGCACCAGTGCAGGTTTACTGTATCCCTCGGACCTTCACATTGACCATGAAACACAGAAATTGCATCGGGATTGAATACAAAAGGGACTGCCGACTTAAGTACAAGAAGAGTTAATCATCTAAGAGATTGTGTTTTGAGTGGCCCCTGGGAGACCAGTATTAGATTCCGATGCACCAGTGCAGGTTTACTGCTTTCCTTGGCCCTTCACATTGACCATGAAATAGAGAAATTGCATTGGGATTAAATACAAAATGCACAATGCCGATTTATGTACCAGAAGAGCGAATCTTCTAAGAGTTTGTGCTTTGAGCGGCTCCAGGAAGACCTGTATTAGATTCCGATGCAGCAGTGCAGGTTTACTGTATCCCTTAGACCTTCACATTGACCATGAATCACAGATATTGCATCGAGATTGAATACAAACGGGCAATGCCGACTTAAGTACAAGACGAGTGAATTTTCTAAGAGTTTATGGGTTGAGCAGCTCCTGGGAGACCAGTATTAGATTCCGATGCACTAGTGCATGTTTTCTGAATCCCTTGGACCTTCAATTTGACCATGAAACACAGAAAATGCATTGGAATTGAATACAAAATACACTATGCCAACTAAAGTACAAGAAGAGTGAATTTTCTAACAGTTCGTGCTTTGAGCGGCTCCTCAGAGACCTGTGTTCGATTCCGATGCACCAGTGCAGGTTTACTTTATCCCTTGGACCTTCACATTCACCATGAAACACAGAAATTGCATCATGATTTAATACATAAGGGACAATACCGTCTGAAGTACAAGAAGAGTGAATCTTTCAGGATGTTTGAGCTTTGAGCGGCTCCTGGGTGTCCAGTATTAGATTCCGATGCACCTGTGCAGGAGTTACTGTATCACTTGGACTTTCACGTTGACCATGAAACACAGTAATTGCTCGCGATTGAATTCAAGAAGGACAATGCCGACGTAAGTACAAGAAGAGTGAATTTTCTAAGCGTTTGTGGGTTGAGCAGCTCCTGGGAGACCAGTATTAGATTCCGATACACCAGTGCAGGTTTACTGAATCCCTTGGACCTTCAATTTGACCGTAAGACACAGAAATTCCATCGGGATATAATACAAATTACACAATGCCCACTTAAGTACAAAAAAAGTGAATTTTCTAAGAGTTTGTGCTTTGAGCGGCTCCTGGGAGACCAGTTTAAGATTCCGATGCACCAGTGCAGGTTTACTGAATCCCTTGGACCTTCCCATTGACCATGAAACTCAGAAATTGCATCGGGATTGAATACAAAAGGGACTGCCGACTTTAGTACAAGAAGAGTTAATCTTCTATGAGTTTGTGTTTTGAGCGGCTCCTGGGAGACCTGAATTACGTTCCGATGCACCAGTGCAGGTTTACTGTATCCCTTCGACCTTCACATTGACCAGGAAACACAGAAATTGCATCGGGATGAAATACATAAGGGACAATGCCGACTGAAGCACAAGAAGAGTGAATCTTTCAAGAGTTTGAGCATTGAGCGGCTCCTGGGAGTCCAGTATTAGATTCCGATGCACCTGTGCAGGTTCACTGTATCCCTTGGACCTTCACATTGACCATGAAACACAGAAATTGCTCGGGATTGAATACAAGACGGACAATGCTGACTTAAGTACAAGAAGAGTGAATCTTCGACGGGTTTGTGCTTTGAGCGGCTCCTGGGAGACCAGTATTAGATTCCGATGCACCAGTACAGGTTTACTGTATCCCTTGGACCTTCACATTGACAATGAAACACAGAAATTGCATGGGGACCAATACGAAAGATACAATGTCGACTTAAGTACAAGAATAGTGAATCTTCCCTGAGTTAGTGTTTTGAGCTTCTCCTGGGAGACCAGTAATAGACTCCGATGCACCAGTGCGGGTTTACAGTATCCCTTGGACCTTCACATTGACCATGAAACACAGAAATTGCATCGGGATTGAATACAAAATGGACAATGCCGACATAAGTACAAGATGAGAGAATTTTTTAAAAGTTTGTGGATTGAGCTGCACCTGCGAGACCAGTATCAGATTCCGATGAACCACTGCAGGTTTATTGTATCCCTTGGACTTTCGCATTGACCATGAAACACAGAAATCGCATCGTGATTGAATACTAAAGGCACAATGCCGACTTGAGTACAAGAGTAATGAATCTTCTAAGGGATTGTGTTTTGTGCGGCTCCTGGGGGACAAGTATTAGATTCCGATGCACCAGTGCAGGTTTACTGTATCCCTTGGACCTGCACATTGACCATGAAACACAGAAATTTCATCGGGATTGAATACAAAATGGAGAATGCTGACATTAGTACAAGATGAGGGAATTTTCGAAGGGTTTGTGGTTTGAGCTGCTCCTAAGAGACCAGTATTACATTCCGATGAACCAGTGCAGGTTTATTGAATCACTTGGACCTTCACATTGGCCATGAAACACTGAGATCGCATCGGGATTGAATAAAAACGCACAATGCCGGCTTGAGTATAAGAGGAGAGAATGTTCTAAAAGTTTGTGCTTTGAGCGGCACCTGGGAGACCAGTATTAGATTCCGATGCACCAGTACAAGTTCACTGTACCCCTTAGATCTTCTTATTGACCATGAAACACAGAAATTGCATGGGGACCAATACAAAAGATACAATGTCGACTTAAGTACAAGAAGAGTGAATCTTATAAGAGTTTGTGCTTTGAGCGGCTCCTGGGAGACCAGTATTAGATTCCGCTGCACCAGCATAGATTTACTGTATCCGTTCGACGTTCACATTGACCGTGAAACACGGAAATTGCATCGAGATTGAATATAAACGGAACAATGCCGACTTTGGTACAAGAAGAGTGAATTTTCTGAGAAGCTGTTTGTTGAGGAGCTCCAGGGAGACCAGTATTAGATTCCGATGCACCAGTGCTAGTTTACTATATCCCTTGGAGCTTCACATTGCCCATGAAACACAGAAATTGCATCGGAATTAAATACAAGAGGGACATTGCCGACTTAAGTACCAGAAGAGCGAATCTTCTAAGAGTTTGTGCTTTAAGCGGCTCTTCGGAGACCAGTGTTCGATTCCGATGCACCAGTGGGGGTTTACTGTATCCCTTAGACCTTCACATTGACCATGAAACACAGAAATTGCTCGGGATTGAATACAAGAGGGACAACGCCGACTTAAGAACAAGAAGAGTGAATCTTCGAATGGTTTGTGCTTTCAGCGGCTCCTGGGAGACCAGTATTGGATTCCGATGCACCAGTGCAGGTTTACTGTATCCCTTGGACCTTCACATTGACCATGAAACACGGAAATTGCATCCGTATTCAATACAAAAGGGACTGCCGTCTTAAGTACAAGAAGAGGTAATCATCTAAGAGATTGTGCCTTGAGCGCCTCCTCGCAGACCAGTATTAGATTCCGATGCACCAGTGCAGGTTTACTGTATCCCTTCGAGCTTCACATTGACCATGAAACACATAATTTGCATCCGGAATGAATACAAAAGGGATAATGCCGACTTATGTACAAGTAGAGTGAATCTTCTAAGAGTTTGAGCTTTGAGCGGCTCCTGGGTGTCCAGTGTTAGTTCCCGATGCACCTGTGCTGGTTTACTGTATCCCTTGGACCTTCACAATGACCATGAAAAACAGAAATTGCATCGGGAGTGAATACAAAAGTGTCAATAACGACATACGTACAAGAAGAGTGAAATTTCTAAGCGTTTGTGCTTTGAGCGGCTCCTGGGAGACCAGTATTAGATTCCGATGTACCAGTGCAGGTTTACTGTATCCCCTGGACCTTCAATTTGACCATGAAACACAGAAATTGCATCGGGATTGAATACAAAATATACAATGCAACTTAAGTACAGGAAGAGTGAATTTTCTAAGAGTTTGTGCTTTGAGCGGCTCCTCAGAGACCAGTGTTCGATTCCGATGCACCAGTGCGGCTTTACTGTATCCCCTGGACTTTCAATTTGACCATGAAACACAGAAATTGCATCGGAATTGAATACAAAATACACTATGCCAACTTAAGTACAAGATGAGTGAATTTTTTAAGAGTTTGTGCTTTGAGCGGCTCCTCAGAGACCAGTGTTCGTTTCCGATGCACCAGTGCAGGTTTACTGTATCCCTTGGACCTTCACATTCACCATGAAACACAGAAATTGCATCATGATTTAATACATAAGGGACAATACCGTCTGAAATACAAGAAGAGTGAATCTTTCAGGATGTTTGAGCTTTGAGCGGCTCCTGGGTGTCCAGTATTAGATTCTGATGCACCTGTGCAGGAGTTACTGTATCCCTTGGACTTTCACGTTGACCATGAAACACAGTAATTGCTCGCGATTGAATTCAAGAGGGACAATGCCGACGTAAGTACAAGAAGAGTGAATCTTCGACGGGGTTGTGCTTTGAGCAGCTCCTGGGAGACCAGTATTAGATTCCGGTGCACCAGTGCAGGTTTACTGAATCCCTTGGACCTTTAATTTGACCATGAGACACAGAAATTCCATCGGGTTATAATACAAATTACACAATGCCCACTTAAGTACAAAAAAAGTGAATTTTCTAAGAGTTTGTACTTTGAGCGGCTCCTCGTAGACCTGTGTTCGATTCCGATGCACCAGTGCAGGTTTACTGTATCCCTTGGACCTTCACATGACCAGGAAACACAGTAATTGCAACGGGATGGAATACATGAGAGACAATGCCGACTGAAGTAGAAGAAGAGTGAATCTTTCAAGAGTTTGAGCATTAAGCGCCTCCTGGGTGTCAGTATTAGATTCCGATGCACCTGTGCAGGTTGACTGTATCCCTTGGACCTTCAATTTGACCATGAAACACAGAAATTGCATCGGGATGAATACAATAGGGACTGCCGACTTAAGTACAAGAAGAGTGAATTTTCTAAGGGTTTGTGGGTTGAGCAGCTCCTGGGAGACCAGTATTAGATTCCGGTGCACCAGTGCAGGTTTACTGAATCCCTTGGACCTTTAATTTGACCATGAGACACAGAATTTCCATCGGGATATAATACAATTTACACAATGCCCACTTAAGTACAAAAAAAGTGAATTTTCTAAGAGTTTGTACTTTGAGCGGCTCCTCGTAGACCTGTGTTCGATTCCGATGCACCAGTGCAGGTTTACTGTATCCCTTCGACCTTCACATTGACAAGGAAACACAGAAATTGCATCGGGATGGAATACGTAAGGGACAATGCCGACTGAAGTACAAGAAGAGTGAATCTTTCAAGAGTTTGAGCATTGAGCGGCTCCTGGGAGTCCAGTATTAGATTCCGATGCACCTGTGCAGGTTTACTGTATCCCTTGGACCTTCACATTGACCATGAAACACAGAAATTGCTCGGGATTGAATACAAGACGGACAATGCTGACTTAAGTACAAGAAGAGTGAATCTTCGACGTGTTTGTGCTTTGAGCGGTTCCTGGTAGACCACTTTCAGATTCCGATGCACCAGTGCAGGTTTACTGTATCCCTTGGACCTTCCCATTGACCATGAAAATCAGAATTTGCATCGGGATTGAATACAAGAGGGACTGCCGACTTTAGTACAAGTGGAGTGAATTTTCTAAGAGTTTGTGCTTTGAGCGGCTCCTGGGAGACCAGTATTAGATTCCGATGCACCAGTACAGGTTTACTGTATCCCTTGGACCTTCACATTGACAATGAAACACAGAAATTGCCTGGGGACCAATACGAAAGATACAATGTCCACTTGAATACAAGAAGAGTCAATCTTCCCTGAGTTAGTGTTTTGAGCGGCTCCTGGGAGACCAGTATTAAATTCTGATGCACCAGTGCAGGTTTACTGTAGCCATTGTGTCTTCACATTGATCATGAAACACAGAAATTGCATTGGGATTGAATACGAAAAGGACAATGGCGACGTAAGCACAAGAAAAGTGAATCTTCTAAGAGTTTGTGCTTTGAGCGGCACCTGGGAGACCAGTATTAGATTCCGATGCACCAGTACAGGTTCACTGTACCCCTTAGATCTTCTTATTGACCATGAAACACAGAAATTGCATGGGACCAATACAAAAGATACAATGTCGACTTAAGTACAAGAAGACTGAATCTTAAAAGAGTTTGTGCTTTGAGCGGCACCTGGGAGACCAGTATTAGATTCCGATGCACCAGCGTAGGTTTACTGTATCCGTTCGACGTTCACATTGACCGTGAAACACAGAAATTGCATCGAGATTGAATACAAACGGGACAATGCCGACTTTAGTCGAAGAAGAGTGAATTTTCTGAGAAGTTGTTTGTTGAGGAGCTCCAGGGAGACCAGTATTAGATTCCGATGCACCAGTGCTAGTTTACTATATCCCTTGGAGCTTCACATTGCCCATGAAACACAGAAATTGCATCGGGATTGAATACAAGAGGGACAATGCCGTCTTAAGTACCAGAAGAGCGAATCTTCAAAGAGTTTGTGCTTTGAGCGGCTCTTCGGAGACCAGTGTTCGATTCCGATGCACCAGTGCGGGTTTACTGTATCCCTTGGACCTTCACATTGACCATGAAACACGGAAATTGCATCGGTATTCAATACAAAAGGGACTGCCGTCTTAAGTACAAGAAGAGGTAATCATCTAAGAGATTGTGCTTTGAGCGCCTCCTCGCAGACCAGTATTAGATTCTGATGCACCAGTGCAGGTTTACTGTATCCCTTCGACCTTCACATTGACCATGAAACACATAATTTGCATCCGGATTAAATACAAAAGGGATAATGCCGACTTATGTACAAGAAGAGTGAATCTTCTAAGAGTTTAAGCTTTGAGCGGCTCCTGGGTGTCCAGTATTAGCTTCCGATGCACCTGTGCTGGTTTACTGTATCCCTTGGACCTTCACATTGACCATGAAACACAGAAATTGCATCGGGAGTGAATACAAAAGTGTCAATATCGACATACGTACAAGAAGAGTGAATTTTCTAAGGGTTTGTGCTTTGAGCGGCTCCTGGGAGACCAGTATTAGATTCCGATGTACCAGTGCAGGTTTACTGTATCCCCTGGACCTTCAATTTGACCATGAAACACAGAAATTGCATGGGGTTTGAATACAAAATATACAATGCCAACTTAAGTACAGGAAGAGTGAATTTTCTAAGAGTTTGTGCTTTGAGCGGCTCCTCAGAGACCAGTGTTCGATCCCGATGCACCAGTGCAGGTTTACTGTATCCCTTGGACCTTCACATTGACCATGAAACACAGAAATTGCATCGAGATGGAATACATAAGGGACAATGCTGACTGAAGTACAGGAAGAGTGTATCATTCAAGAGTTTGGGCTTTGAGCGGCTCCTGGGTGTCCAGTAACAGATTCCGATGCACCTGCGCAGGTTTACTGTATCCCTTGGACCTTAACATTGACCATGAAACACAGAAATTGCTCGGGATTGAATACAAGAGGGACAATGACGACTTAAGTAGAAGAAGGGTGAATCTTCGACGGGTTTGTGTTTGAGCGGCTCCTGGGAGACCAGTGTTAGATTTCGATGCACCAGTGCAGTTTTACCGTATCCCTTGGATCTTCACATTGACCATGAAACTCAGAAATTGCATTGGGATTGAAGACAAATGGGACTGCCGACTAAGGTATAGAAGAGTTAATCTTTCAAGAGTTTGTGCTTTGAGCGGCTCCTGGGAGATTAGTATTAGATTCCGATGAACCACTACAGGTTTAATGTATCCCTTCGACCTTCACATTGACCATGAAACACAGATATTGCATCGGGATTGAATACAAAAGGGAAAATGCCGACTAAAGTACAAGAAGAGTTAATCTTCTAGGGGTTTGTGCTTTGAGCGGCTCCTTGGAGACCAGTATTAGATTCTGATGCACCAGTGCAGGTTTACTGTAGCCATTGGACCTTCACATTGATAATGAAACACAGAAATTGCATCGGGATTCAATACAAAAAGCACAATGCCGACGTAACTACATGAAGAGTGAATCTTCTAAGAGTTTGTGCTTTTAGCGTCTCCTGGGAGACCAGTATTAGATTCCGATGCACCAGTGCATGTTTACTGTATCCCTTGGACCATCACATTGACGATGAAACACAGAAAATTCATCGGGATTAAATACAAAATGGAGAATGCCGACATAAGTACAAGATGAGAGAATTTTCTAAGAGTCTGTGGTTTGAGCTGCTCCTGGGAGACCAGTATTAGATTCCGATGAACCAGTGCAGGTTTATTGTATCTCTTGGACATTCACAATGACCATGAAACACAGAAATCGCATCGGGATTGAATACAAAAGGCACAATGCCGACTTGAGTACAAGAAGACCGAATCTTCTAAGGGTTTGTGCTTTGAGCGGCTCCTGGGAGACCAGTATTAGATTCCGCTGCACCAGTACCGGTTTACTGTATCCCTTGGCCCTTCAATTTGACCATGATAAAAAGAAATTGCATCGGGATTGGATACAAAACTCACAATGCCAACATAAGTACAAGGTGAGTGAATCTTCGAAGAGTTTGTGGTTTGAGCGTTTCGTGGAAGACCTGTATTAGATTCCGATGTACCAGTGCACGTTTACTGTATCTCTTTGACCTTCACATTGACAATGAAACACAGAAATTGCATCAGGATTGAATACAAAAGGGAATGTGCCGACTTAAGTACAAGAAGTTGAATTTTCTAAGAGTTTGTGGTGGGCGGCTGCTGGGAGACCAGTATTAGATTCCGATGCACCAGTGCAGGTTTACTGTATCCCTTGGACCATCACATTGACCTTGAAACACAGATATCGCATTGGGATTGAATACAAGAGGCACAATACTATCTTAAGTACAAGAAGAGTGAATCTTCTAAGAGTTTGTGGTTTAAGAGGCTCATGGGAGGCCAGTATTCGATTCCGATGAACCAGTGCAGGTTTTCTGTATCCCTTGGACATTCCCATTGACCATGCAACATAGAATTTGCTTCGGGGTTGATTACAAAATGCACAATACCGAGTTAAGTACAAGAAGTGTGAATCTTCTAAGAATTTGTGCTTTGAGCGGCTTCTGGGAGACCAGTATTAGATTCCGATGCACCAGTGCTGGTTGACTGTATCATTTGGAAGTTCACATTGACCATGAAACACAGAAATTGCATCGGGATTGAATACAAAATGGACAATGCTGACATAAGTACAAGAAGAATGATTCTTCTAGGAGTTTGTGCTTTCAGCGGATCCTTGGAGACCAGTATTAGATTCCGATGCACCAAAGGAGGTTTACTGTATCCCTTGACCTTCACATTGTCCATGAAGCACAGAAATTGCATAGGGATTGAATACCAAAGGCACAATGCCGACTTAAGTACAAGAAGAGTGATTCATCTAAGAGTTTGTGCTTTGAACGGCACCTGGGGGAAATGTGCGATTCCGATGCACCAGTGCAGGCTTACTGTATCCCTTGCCCTTCACATTGACCATGAAACACAGAAATTGCATCGGGATTGAATACAAAAAGCACAATGCCAAATTAAGTACAAGATGAGTGAATCATATAGAGTTTCTGGTTTGAGCGGCTCCTGGGCGACCAGTATTACATTCCGATGCACCAGTGTAGGTTTACTGTATCCCTTGGACATTCACATTGACCATGAAACACAGAAATTGCATCGGGATTGAATACAAAAGGGACTGCCGACCTAAGTACAAGAAGAGTTAATCATCTAAGAGTTTGTGTTTTGAGTGGCCCCTGAGAGACCAGTATTAGATTCCGATGCACCAGTGCTGGTTTACTGTATCCCTTGGCACTTCACATTGATCATGAAACGCAGATATTGCATTGGGACTAAATACAAAATGCACAATGCCGACTTAAGTACAAGAAGAGTGAATCTTTTAAGAGTTTGTGCTTTGAACTGCTCCTGGGAGACCAGTATTAGGTTCTGATGCACCAGTATAGGTTTACTGTATCCCGTGGTCCTTCACATTGGCCATGAAACACAGATATTGCGTCGAGATTGAATACAAAAGGGACAATGCCAACTTAAGTACAAGAAGAGTGAATCTCTTCAGAGTTTGTGTTTTGAGCGGCTATTGGGATATCAGTATCAGATTCCGATGCACCTGTGCAGGTTTACTGTATCCCTTGGACCTTGACAATGACCTTGAAACACATAAATTGCATCGGAATAAAATGCAAAAGGCACAATGCCGTCTTTAGTACAAGAAGAGTGAATCTTCTTAGATATTGTGCTTTGAGCGGCTCCTGGGAGACCTCTATTAGATTCCGATGCACCTGTGCTGGTTTAATGTATCCCTTGGACCTTCACATGGACCATCAAACACAGATATTGCATCGGGATTGAAAACAAAATGCACAATGCCCACTTAAGTATAAGAAGAGTGATTCTTGTAAGAGTTTGTGCTTTGAGCGGGTCCTGGGAGACCAGTATTAGATTCCGATGCACCAGTGCAGGTTTACTGTATCCCTTGGTCCTTCACATTGACCATGAAACACAGAAATTGCATCGGGATTGAATACAAATGGGGGTGCCGACTTAAGTACAAGAAGAGTTAATCTTCTAAGTGTTTGTGCTTTGAGCGGCTCCTGGGAAACCAGTATTAGATTCCGATGCTCCTGTGCAGGTGTACCGTATCCCTTGGACCCTCCCATTGACCATGAAACGCAGAATTTGCATCTGGATTGAATACAAAATGCACAATGCCGACGTACGTACAAGAAGAGTAAATCTGCTAAGAGTTTGTGCTTTGAGCGGCTCATGGGAGACCAGTATTACATTCCGATGCACCAGTGATGGTTTACTGTATCCCTTCGACCTTCACACTGATCATGAAACACAGAAACTGCATCGGGATTAAATACAAATGGGACAAAGCCGACTTAAGTACAAGAAGTGTGAATCTTACAAGTGTTTGAGCTTTAAGTGGCTCCTAGGTGTCCAGCATTAAATTTCGATGCACCTGTGCAGATTTACTGTATCCCTTGGACCTTCACATTGACCATGAAACACAGAAATTTCATCGGGATTGAATACAAAATGCACAATGCCGACTTACGTGCAAGAAGAGTAAAACTTCTAAGAGTTTGAGCTTTGAGCGGCTCATGGGAGACCAGTATTAGATTCCGATGCACCAGTGCAGGTTCACTGTATCCCTTGGTCCTTCACATTGACCATGAAACACAGATATTGCATCGGGATTGAATACAAAAGGCGCAATGCCGTCTTAAGTACAAGAATAGTGAATCACTTCAGAGTTTGTGCTGTGAGCGGCTCCTGGGATACCAGTATTAGATTCCGATGCACCTGTGCAGGTTTACTGTATCCCTTGGACCTTCACAATGACCATGAATCACAGAAATTGCATCGGGATTGAATACAAAAGGCGCAATGCCGTCTTAAGTACAAGAAGAGTGAATCTTCTTCGTGATTGTGCTTTGAGCGGTTCCTGGGAGACCAGCATTAGATACCGATGCACTAGTGCAGGTTTACTCTATACCTTGGAGCCTCAAATTGACCATGAGACACAGAAACCTCATCGGGATTGAATACAAAAGGATAATGCCGACTTAAGTAACAGAAGAGTGAATCTTCTAAGAGTTTGTGCTTTAAGCGTCTCCTGGGAGACCAGTGTTAGATTCTGATGCACCAGTGCAAGTTTACTGTATCCCTTGGACCTTCTCATTGACCATGAAACACAGAAATTACATCGGGATTGACTACAGGGACTACCGACTTAAGTAGAAGAAGAGTTAATCATCTAAGAGTTTGTGCTTTGAGCGGCTCCTGAGAGACCAGTATTAGATTCCGATGCTCCAGTGCAGGTGTACTGTATATGTTGGACCTTCACATTGACCATGAAACGCAGAAATTGCACCGGGATTGATTGCAAAAGGGACTTCCGACTTAAGTACAAGAAGAGTTAATCATCTAAGAGTTTGTGATTTGAGCGGCTCCTATGGGACCAGTATTAGATTCCAATGCAGCGGCGTGGGTTTACTGTATCCCTTGGACTTTATCATTGCCCATGAAACACAGAAATTGCATCGGGATTGAATACAAAAGGGACTGCCGACTTAAGTGTAAGAGGAGTTAATCATCTAAGAGTTTGTGCTTTGAGCGGCTCCTGGGAGACCAGTATTAGATTCCGATGCTCCAGTGCAGGTTTACTGTATCCCTTGGACCTTCACATTGACCATGAAACACAGAAATTGCAACGGGATTGAATTCAAAAGGGACTGCCGACTTAAGTACAAGAAGAGTTAATCATCTAAGAGGTTGTGTTTTGAGTGGCCCCTGGGAGACCAGTATTAGATTCCGATGCTCCAGTGCAGATTTACTGTATCCCTTGGGCCTTCACATTGACCATGAATCACAGAAATTTCATCGGGATTGAATACAAAATTGACAATGCCGACATAAGTACAAGTAGAGAGAGTTTTCTAAGAGTTTGTGGTTTGAGCTGCTGCTGGGACACCAGTATTAGATTCCGATGAACCAGTGGAGGTTTATTGTATCCCTTGGACCTTCGCATTGACCATGAAACACAGAAATCGCATCGGGATTGAATACAAAAGGCACAATGCCGACGTAAGTACAAGAAGAGTGAATCTTCTAAGAGTTCGTGCTTTGAGCGGCTCCTGGGAGACCAGTATTAGATTCCGATGCACCACTGCATGTCTACTGTATCCCTTGGACATTCACATTGACCATGAAACACAGATATTGCATGGGGACCAATACAGAAGAAACAATGTCGACTTAAGTCTAGAAGAGTGAATCTTCTAATAGTTTGTGATTTGAGCGGCTCCTGGGAGACCAGTATTAAATTCCGATGCACCAGTGCAGGTTTACTGTATCCCTTGGATCTTCAATTTGACTATGACAAACAGAAATTGCATCGGGATTGGATACAAAACACACAATGCCAACTTAAGTACAAGATGAGTGAATCTTCGAAGAGTTTGTGCTTTGAGCATCTCGTGGGAGACCTGTATTAGATTCCGAAGCACCAGTGCACGAATACTGTATCCCTTTGACCTTCACATTGACAATGAAACACAGAAATTGCATCAGGATTGAATACAAAAGGGACAATGCCGACTTAAGTACAAGAAGTTGATTTTTCTAAGAGTTTGTGGTTTGCGCGGGTGCTGGGGGACCAGTATTAGATACCGATGCACCAATGCAGGTTTACTATATCCCTTGGACCATGACATTGACCATGAAACACAGAAATCGCATCGGGATTAAATACAAGAGGCACAATGCCGACTTAAGTACAAAAAGAGTGAATCTTCTAAGAGCTTGTGGTTTGAGCGGCTCAAGACAGGCCAGTATTCGATTCCGATGAACCAGTGCAGGTTTTCTGTATCCCTTGGACATTCTCATTGACCATGCAACATAGAGTTTGCTTCGGGATTGATTACAAAACGCACAATACCGACTTAAGTTCAAGAAGAGTGAATCTTCTAAGAATTTGTGCTTTGAGCGGCTCCTGGGACACCAGTATTAGATTCCGATGCACCAGGGCAGGTTTACTGTATCCCTTGGACCTTAACATTGACCATGAAACACAGATATTGCATGGGGACAAATACAAAAGATACAATGTCGACTTAAGTACAAGAAGAGTGAATCTTCTAATAGTTTGTGATTTGAGAGCTCCTGGGAGACCACTATTAAATTCCAATCCACCATTGCAGGTTTACTGTATCCCATGGACCGCCACATTCACCATGAAATTCAGAAATAGAATTGGGATTGAATACAAAGGGAACAATGCCGTCTTAAGTACAAGAATAGTGAATCTTCTAAGACTTTGTGCTTTGAGCGGCTTCTGGGAGACCAGTATTAGATTCTGATGCACCAGTGCAGGTTTACTGTAACCCTCAGACCTTCATATTTACCATGAAACACAGATATTGCAACGGGATTGAATACAAAAGGCACAATGCCGTCATAAGTACAAGAAGAGTTAATCTTCTAACAGTTTGTGCTTTGAGCGGCGCCTGGGAGACCAGTATTAGATTCCGATGCTCCAGTGCACGTTTACTGTATCCCTTGGACCTTCACATTGACCATGAAACACAGAAATCGCATCGGGATTGAATACAAAAGACACAATGCCGACTTGAGTACAAGAAGACCGAATCTTCTAAGGGTTTGTGCTTTGAGCGGCTCCTGGGAGACCAGTTTTAGATTCCGATGCACCAGTACAGGTTTACTGTATCCCTTGGACATTGACATTGACCATGAAACACAGATATTGCATGGGGACCAATACAAAAGAAACAATGTCGACTTAAGTCTAGAAGAGTGAATCTTCCAATAGTTTGTGATTTGAGCGGCTCCTGGGAGACCAGTATTAAATTCCGATGCACCAGTGCAGGTTTACTGTATCCCTTGGACCTTCAATTTGACTATGATATACAGAAATTGCATCGGGATTGGATACAAAACACACAATGCCAACTTAAGTACAAGATGAGTGAATCTTCGAAGAGTTTGTGCTTTGAACGCCTCGTGGGAGACCTGTATTAGATTCCGAAGCACCAGTGCACGATTACTGTATCCCTTTGACCTTCACATTGACAATGAAACACAGAAATTGCATCAGGATTGAATACAAAAGGGACAATGCCGACTTAAGTACAAGTAGTTGAATTTTCTAAGAGTTTGTGGTTTGCGCGGCTGCTGGGAGACCAGTATTGGATTCCGATGCACCAATGCAGGTTTTCTGTATCCCTTGGACCATCACATTGGCCATGAAACACAGAAATCGCATCGAGATTGAATACAAGAGGCACAATGCCGACTTAAGTACAAGAAGAGTGAATCTTCTAAGAGTTTGTGGTTTGAGCGGGACAAGGGAGGCCAGTATTCGATTCCGATGAACCAGTGCAGGTTTTCTGTATCCCTTGGACATTCTCATTGACCATATAAAATAGAGTTTGCTTCGGGATTGATTACAAAACGCACAATACCGACTTAAGTTCAAGAAGAGTGAATCTTCTAAGAATTTGTGCTTTGAGCGGCTCCTGGAAGCCCAGTATTAGATTCCGATGCACCAGTGCTGGTTGACTGTATCATTTGGACCTTCACATTGACCACGAAACACAGAAATTGCATCGGGATTGAATACAAAAGGGACAATGCTGACTTAAGTACAAGAAGAATGATTCTTCTAGGAGTTTGTGCTTTCAGCGGCTCCTGGGAGACCAGTATTAGATTCCGATGCACCAGTGCAGGTTTACTGTATCCCTTGGACCTTAAATTGAGCATGAAACACAGATATTGCACTGGGACCAATACAAAAGATACAATGTCGACTTAAGTACAAGAAGAGTGAATCTTCTAATAAATTGTGATTTGAGCGGCTCCTGGGAGACCAGTATTGAATTCCAATGCACCATTGCAAGTTTACTGTATCCCTTGGACCGCCACATTCACCATGAAATTCAGAAATCGAATCGGGATTGAATACAAAGGGAACAAAGCCGTCTTAAGTACAAGAATAGTGAATCTTCTAAGACTTTGTGCTTTGAGCGGCTCCTGGAAGACCAGTATTAGATTCTGATGCACCAGTGCAGGTTTACTGTAACCCTCGGACCTTCACATTGACCATGAAACACAGATATTGCATCGGGATTGAATACAAAAGGCACAATGCCGTCATAAGTACAAGAAGAGTTAATCTTCTAACAGTTTGTGATTAGAGCGGCGCCTGGGAGACCAGTATTAGATTCCGATGCTCCAGCGCACGTTTACTGTATCCCTTGGAACTTCACATTGACCATGAAACACAGATATTGCATCGGGATTGAATACAAAAGGGACTGCCGACGTAAGTACAAGAACAGTTAATCATCTAAGAGTTTGTATTTTGAGTGGCCCCTGGGAGACCAGAATTGGATTCCGATACACCAGTGCAGGTTTACTGCATACCTTGGCCCTTCACATTGACCATGAATCGCAGAAATTGCATCGGCATTAAATACAAAATGCACAATGCCGACTTAAGTACAAGAAAAGTGAATCTTCTAAGAGTTTGTGCTTTGAGCTGCTCCTGGGAGACCAGTATTAGGGTCCGATGTACCAGTACAGGTTTACTGTATCCCGTGGTCCTTCACATTGGCCATGAAACACAGACATTGTGTCGAGATTGAATACAAAAGAGACAATGACAACTTAAGTACAAGAAGAGTGAATCTCTTCAGAGTTTCTGCTTTGAGCGGCTCCTGGGAGGCCAGTATTGGAATCCGATGCTCCAGTGCAGGTGTACTGTATCTTTTCGACCTTCACATTGACAATGAAACGCAGAAATTGCATCGGGATTGAATTCAAACGGGACAATGCCAACTTAAGTACAACAAGAGTAAATCTTACAAGAGTTTGGGCTTTTAGCGGCTCCTGGGTATCCAGTATTAGATTTCGATGCACCTGCGCAGGTTTACTGTATCCCTTGGACCTTCACATTGACCATGAAACACAGAAATTGCATCGGGATTGAATACAAAAGGGACAATAGCTACATAAGTACAAGAAGAGTGAATCTTCTAAGGGTTTGTGCATTGAGCGGCTCCTGGGAGACCAGTATTACATTCCGATGTACCAGTGTATCGGTACTGTATCCCTTGGACCTTCACATTGACCATGAAACACAGAAATTGCATCGGGATTGAATACAAAATGCACAATGCCAACTTAAGTGCAAAATGAGTGAATTTTCTAAAAGTTTGTGATTTGAGAGGCTCCTCGGAGACCAGTAATAGATTCCGATGCACCAGTGGAGGTTTACCGTATCCCTTGGATCTTCACATTGACCATGAAACACCGAAATTGCTTCAGGAGGGAATACATAAGGGACAATGACGACTCAAGTAGAAGAAGGGTGAATTTTTAAGAGTTTGTGATTTGGGCGGCTCCTGGGAGACCAGTATTAAATTCCGATGCACCAGTGCAGGTGTACTGTATCCCTTGGACCTTCACAATGACCATGAAACACAGGAATAGTATCGGCATTGAATGCAAAAGGGACTACCGACTTAAGTACAAGAAGAGTTAATCATCTAAGAGTTTGTGCTCTGAGCGGCTCCTGAGAGACCAGTACTTGATTCCGATGCAACAGTGCAGGTTTACTCTATCCCTTGGACCTTCACATTGACCATGAAACACAGAAACTTCGTCGGGATTGCATACAAATTGGACAATGCCGACATAAGTACAAGATGAGAGAATTTTCTAAGAGTTTGTGGTTTGAGCTGCTCCTGGGAGACCAGTATTAGATTCCGATGAACCAGTGCAGGTTTATTGTATCCCTTGGACCTTCACATTGACCAAGAATACACGGAAATCGCATCGGGATTGAATACAAAATGCACAATGCCGACTTGGGTACAAGAAGAGCGAATCTTCTAGGAGTTTGTGCTTTCAGCGACTCCTGGGAGACCAGTATTAGATTCCGATGCACCAGTACAGGTTTACTGTATCCCTTGGACCTTCACATTGACCATGAAACACACAAATTGCATTCGGACCAATACAAAAGATACAATGTCGACTTAAGTACAAGAAGACTGAATCTTCTAATAGTTTGTGCTTTGAGTGGCTCATGGGAGACCAGTATAAGATTCCGATGCACCAGTACTGGTAAACTGTATCCCTTGGCCCTTCACATTGACCATGAAACACAGAAATTGCATCGGGATTAGAACATAAGGCACAGTGCTGTTTTAAGTACAAGAAGAGTGAATCTTCTAAGAGTTTCTGCTCTGAGCGGCCCCTGGAAGACCAGTATTAGATTCCGTTGCACCAGTGCAGGTTTCCTCTATCCCTTGGACCTTCACATTGACCATGAAACACAGAAACTGCATTGGGGGATGAATCCAAAAGGGACAATGCCGACCTAAGTACAATAAGAGTTTTTTTCTAAGAGTTTGTGGTTTGAGCGGCTCGTGGTGGGCCAGTGATAGATACCATGGCACCAGTGCAGGTTTACTATATCCCTTGGACCTTCACATTGACCATGAAACACAGAAATTGCATCGGGATTGAATACAAAAGGGACAATGCCGACTTAAGTACAAGATGGGTGATTCTTATGAGAGATTGTGCTTTGAGCGGCTCCTGGGAGACGAGTATAAAATTCCGATGCACAAGTACTAGTTAACTGTAGTCCTTGGACCTCCACATTGACCATGAAACACAGAAATTGCATCAGGATTGAATACAAAAGAGACAATGCCGACTTAAGCACAAGAAGCCTGAATCTTCTAACAGTTTGTGCTTTGAGCGGCTCCTGTGGGACCAGTATTAGGTTCCAAAGCACCGGTAAGGTTTTACCGTATCCCTTGGTCCTTCACATTGACGATGAAACACAGATATTGCATCGGGATTGAATACAAAAGGGACAATGCCGACGTAAGTTCAAGAAGAGTGAATCACTTCAGAGTTTGTGCTTTGAGCGGCCCCTGGGATACCAGTATTAGATTCCGATGCACAAGTGCAGGTTTACTGTATCCCTTGGAACTTCACATTGACCATGAAACACAGAAATTGCATCGGGATTTAATACAAAAGGGACTGCCGACTTAAGTACAAGAAGAGTTATTCATCTAAGAGTTTGTACTTTGAGCGGCTCTTGGGAGACCAGTATTAGATTCCGATGCACCAGTGCAGGTTTAGTGCATCCCTTGGCCCTCAACATTGACCATGTAACACAGAAATTGCATCGGGATTGAATACAAAATGCACAATGCCGATAAGTACAAGAAGAGTGAATCTTCTAATAGTTTGTGATTTGGGCGGCTCCTGGGAGACTAGTATTAAATTCCAATGCACCAGTGAAGGTTTACTGTATCCCTTGGACCGCCACATTCACCATGAAATTCAGAATTCGAATCAGGAATGAATACAAGGGGAACAATGCCGTCTTAAGTACTAGAAGAGTGAATCTTCTAAGAGTTTGTGATTTGCGCGGCTCCTGGAAGACCAGTATTAGATTCCGATGCACCAGTGCAGGTTTACTGTATCCCTCGGACCTTCACAATGACCATCAAACTCAGATATTGCATCGGGATAGAATACAAAAGGCACAATTCCGCCTTAAGTACAAGAGGAGTTAATCTTCTAACAGTTTGTGCTTTCAGCGGCGCCTGGGACACCAGTATCAGATTCCGATGCTCCAGTGTAGGTTTACTGTATCCCTTGGACCTTCACATAGACCATGAAACACAGAAATTGCAACGGGATTAAATACAATAGGCACAATGCCGTCTTTAGTACAAGAAGAGTGAATCTTCTAAGATATTGTGCTTTGAGCGGCTCCTAGGAGACCTGTATTAGATTCCGATGCACCTGTGTTGATTTGTTGTATCCCTTGGACCCTCACATGGACCATCAAACACAGATATTGCATCGGGATTGAAAACAAAATGCACAATGCCCACTTAAGTATAAGAAGAGTGAATCTTGTAAGAGTTTGTGCTTTGAGCGGGTCCTGGGAGACCAGTATTAGATTCCGAAACACCAGTGCAGGTCTACTGTATCCCTTGAACCTTCACATTGACCATGAAACACAGAAATTGCATCGGGATTGAATACAAAAGGGACAATGCCGACTTAAGTACAAGAAAAGTTAATCATCTAAGAGTTTGTGCTTTGAGCGGCTCCTGGGAGACCAGTATTAGATTCCGATGCTCCAGTGCAGGTGTACCGTATCCCTTGGACCTTCACATTGACCATGAAACGCAGAAATTGCATCGGGATTGAATACAAAATGCACAATGCCGACTTACGTGCAAGAAGAGTAAATCATCTAAGAGTTTGTGCTTTGAGCGGCTCATGGGAGACCAGTATTAGATTCCGATGCACCAGGGCAGGTTTACTGTATCCCTTCGACATTCACATTGACCATGAAACACAGAAATTGCATCGGGATTGAATTCAAATGGGACAATGCCGACTTAAGTACAAGAAGAGTGAATCTTACAAGAGATTAAGATTTGAGTGGCTCCTGGGTGTCCAGTATTAGATTTTGATGCACCTGTGCAGATTTACTGTATCCCTTACACCTTCACATTGACCATGAAACACAGCAATTGCATTGGGATTGAATACAAAGGGAACAATAACTACATAAGTACAAGAAGAGTGAATCTTGTAAGGGTTTGTGCTTTGAGCGGCTCCTGGGAGACCAGTATTACATTCCGATGTACCAGTGCAGGTTTACTGTATCCCTTGGACCTTCACATTGACCATGAAACACAGAAATTGCATCGGTATTGATTACAAAATGCACAATGCCGATTACGTACAAGAAGAGTAAATCTTCTAAGAGTTTGTGATTTGAGCGGCTCATGGGAGACCTGTATTAGATTCCGATGCACTAGTGCAGGTTTACCGTATCCTTTGGACCTTCACATTGACAATGAAACACCGAAATTGCTTCTTGAGGGAATACATAAGGGACAATGCCAACTCAAGTAGAAGAAGAGTGAATTTTTAAGAGTTTGTGCTTTGAGCGGCTCCTGGGAGACCAGTATTAAATTTCGATGCACCAGTGCAGGCTTACTGTATCCCTTGGAATTTCACATTGATCATGAAACACAGAAATTGCATCGGGATTGAATACAAAAGGCACAATGCCTACGTAAGGACAAGAAGAGTGAATCTTTTAAGAGTTTGTGATTTGAGCGGCTCCTGGGAGACCAGTATTAGATTCCGATGCACCAGCGCAGGTTTACTGTTTCCCTTGGACCTTCACATTGACCATGAAACACAGAAATTTCATCGGGATTGAGTACAAAATGGACAATGCCGACATAAGTACAGGTTGAGAGAATTTTCCAAGCGTTTGTGGTTTTAGCTGCTCCTGGGAGACCAGTAGTAGATTCCGTTGAACCAGTGCAGGTTTATTGTATCCCTTGACCTTCACATTGACTATGAAACACAGAAATCGCATCGGGATTGAATAAAAAACGCACAATGCCGACTTGAGTACAAGAAGAGTGAATCTTCTAAGAGTTGTGCTTTCAGCGGCTCCTGGGAGACCAGTATTAGATTCGGATGCACCAGTACAGGTTTAATGTATCCCTTGGACCTTCACATTGACCATGAAACACACAAATTGCATTCGGACCAATACAAAAGATACAATGTTGACTTAAGTACAAGAAGAGTGAATCTTCTAGTAATTTGTGAATTGAGCGGCTCCTGGGAGACCACTATTGAAGTCCGATGCACCAGTGCAGGTTTACTGTATTCCTTGATCATCCACATTGACCATGAAACACAGAAATCGAATCGGGATTGAATACAAAGGGAACAATGCTGACTTAAGTACAAGAAGAGTGAATCTTCTAAGAAATTGTGCTAATGAGTGGCTCCTGGGAGACCAGTATTAGATTCCGATGCACCAGTGCTGGTTTACTGTATCCCTTGGACCTTTACATTGCCCATGAAACACAGAAATTTCATCGGGATTGAATACAAAAGGGATAATGACGACTTAAGTACAGGATGAGTGAATCTTCTAACAGTTTGTGCTTTGAGCGGCTCCTGGGAGCCCAGTATTAGATTCTGATACACCAGTGCAAGTTTACTGTATCCCTTGGACTTTCATATTGACCATGAAATACAGAAATTGCATCGGGATTGAATACAAGACTGTCATTGCCGTTTTAAGTACAAGAAGAGTGAAGCTTCTAAGAGTTAGTGCTTTGAGCGGCTCCTGGGAGACCAGTTTCAGATTCCAATGCAGCAGCGTGGGTTTACTCTATCCCTTGGACTTTCACATTGACCATGAAACACTGAAATTGCACCAGGATGAATGCAAAAGGGACTGCCGACTAAAGTACAAGAGGAGTTAATCATCTAAGAGTTGTACCAGGATGAATGCAAAAGGGACTGCCGACTAAAGTACAAGAGGAGTTAATCATCTAAGAGTTTGTAATATGAGCTGCTCCTGGGAGACCTGTATTAGATTCCAATGCAGCAGCGTAGGTTTACTGTATCCCTTGGACTTTCTCATTGACCATGAAACACAGAAATTGCATCGGGATTGAATACTAAAGGGACTGCCGACTTAAGTGCAAGAAGAGTTAATCATCTAAGAGTTTGTGCTTTGAGCGGCTCATGGGAGACCAGTATTAGATTCTGATGCACCCGTGCAGGTTTACTGTATCCCTTCGACATTCACATTGACCATGAAACACAGAAATTGCATTGGGATTGAATTCAAATGGGACAACGCCGACGTAAGTACAAGAAGAGTGAATCTTACAAGTGTATAAGATTTGAGTGGCTCCTGGGTGTCCAGTATTAGATTTCGATGCACCTGTGAAGATTTACTGTATCCCTTAGACCTTCACATTGACCATGAAACACAGAAATTGCATTGGGATTGAATACAAAGGGAACAATAACTACATAAGTACAAGAAGAGTGAATCTTGTAAGGGTTTGTGCTTCGAGCGGCTCGTGGGAGACCAGTATTACATTCCAATGTACCAGTGCAGGTTTACTGTATCCCTTGGACCTTCACATTGACCATGAAACACAGATATTGCATCGGGATTGATTACAAAATGCACAATGCCGATTACGTACAAGAAGAGTAAATCTTCTAAGAGTTTGTGCTTTAGCGGCTCATGGGAGACCTGTATTAGATTCCGATGCACTAGTGCAGGTTTACCGTATCCTTTGGACCTTCACATTGACCATGAAACACCGAAATTGCTTCGGGAGGGAATACATAAGGGACAATGCCAACTCAAGTAGGAGAAAAGTGAATTTTTAAGAGTTTGTGCTTTGAGCGGCTCCTACGAGACCAGTATTAAATTTCGATGTACCAGTGCAGGTTTACTGTATCCCTTGGACCTTCACATTGACCAAGAAACACAGAAATCGCATCGGCATTCAATACAAAATGGACAATGCCGACTTAAGAACAAGAAGAGTGACACTTCTATGAGTTTGTGCTTTGAGCGTCTCATGGGAGACCAGTATTAGATTCCCATGCACCAGTGCAGGTTTACTTTATCCCTTGGCCCCCAACATTGACCATGCAGCACAGAAATTGCATCGGGATTAATACATAAGGCACAATGCCGACGTAAGTTCAAGAAGAGTGAATCTTCTAAGAGTTTCTGCTCTGAGCGGCTCCTGGGAGACCAGTATTAGATTCCGTTGCACCAGTGCAGGTTTGCTCTATCGCTTGGACCTTCCTATTGACCATGAAACACAGAAATTGCACCGGGATTGAATACAAAATGGACAATGCCGACTTAAGTACAATAAGAGTGAATTTTCTAAGAGTTTGTGGTTTGAGCGGCTCGTGGGAGACCAGTGGTAGTTTCCGATGCACCAGTGCAGGTTTACTGTATCCCTTGGACCTTCACATTGACCATGAAACACAGGAATTGCATTGGGATTGAATACAAAAGGGACAATGCCGACTTAAGTACAAGAAGGGTGAATCTTATAACCGATTGTGCTTTGAGCGGCACCTGGGAGACCAGTATTAGGTTCCGATGCACCAGTGCAGGTTTACTGTACCCCTTGTTCCTTCACATTGACCATGAAACACAGATATTGCATCGGGATTGAATACAAAAAGGACAATGCCGACTTAAGTACAAGAATAGTGAATCACTTCAGAGTTTGTGCATTGAGCGGCTCCTGGGATACCAGTATTAGATTCCGATGCACCAGTGCTGGTTTACTGTATCCCTTGGACCTTCACATTGTCCATGAAACACAGAAATTTCATCGGGATTGAGTACAAAATGGACAATGCCGACATAAGTACAGGATGAGAGAATTTTCCAAGCGTTTGTGGTTTGAGCTGCTCCTGGGAGACCAGTAGTAGATTCCGTTGAACCAGTGCAGGTTTATTGTATCCCTTGACTTTCACATTGACCAATAAACACAGAAATCACATCGGGATTGAATAAAAAACTAACAATGCCGACTTGAGTACAAGAAGAGTGAATCTTCTAAGAGTTGTGCTTTCAGCGGCTCCTGGGAGACCAGTATTAGATTCGGATGCACCAGTACTGGTTTACTGTATCCCTTGGACCTTCAGATTGACCATGAAACACACAAATTGCATCGGGATTGAATACAAAAGGCACAATGCCTACATAAGTACAAGGAGAGTGATTCTTCTAAGAGTTTGTGCTTTGAGCGGCTCATGGGAGACCAGTATTAGTTTCTGATGCACCAGTGCAGGGTTACTGTACCCCTTCGACATTCACATTGACCATGAAACACAGAAATTGCATCGGGATTGAATTCAAATGGGACAATGCCGACTTAAGTACAAGAAGAGTGAATTTTACAAGTGTATAAGATTTGTGTGGCTCCTGGGCGTCCAGTATTAGATTTCGATGCACCTGTGGAGATTTACTGTATCCCTCAGACCTTCACATTGACCATGAAACACAGAAATTGCATTGGGATTGAATACAAAGGGAACAATAACTACATAAGTACAAGAAGAGTGAATCTTGTAAGGGTTTGTGCTTCGAGCGGCTCGTGGGAGACCAGTATTACATTCCAATGTACCAGTGCAGGTTTACTGTATCCCGTGGACCTTCACATTGACCATGAAACACAGAAATTGCATCGGTATTGATTACAAAATGCACAATGCCGATTACGTACAAGAAGAGTAAATCTTCTAAGAGTTTGTGATTTGAGCGGCTCATGGGAGACCTGTATTAGATTCCGATGCACTAGTGCAGGTTTACCGTATCCTTTGGACCTTCACATTGACAATGAAACACCGAAATTGCTTCTTGAGGGAATACATAAGGGACAATGCCAACTCAAGTAGAAGAAGAGTGAATTTTTAAGAGTTTGTGCTTTGAGCGGCTCCTGGGAGACCAGTATTAAATTTCGATGCACCAGTGCAGGCTTACTGTATCCCTTGGAATTTCACATTGATCATGAAACACAGAAATTGCATCGGGATTGAATACAAAAGGCACAATGCCTACGTAAGGACAAGAAGAGTGAATCTTTTAAGAGTTTGTGATTTGAGCGGCTCCTGGGAGACCAGTATTAGATTCCGATGCACCAGCGCAGGTTTACTGTTTCCCTTGGACCTTCACATTGACCATGAAACACAGAAATTTCATCGGGATTGAGTACAAAATGGACAATGCCGACATAAGTACAGGTTGAGAGAATTTTCCAAGCGTTTGTGGTTTTAGCTGCTCCTGGGAGACCAGTAGTAGATTCCGTTGAACCAGTGCAGGTTTATTGTATCCCTTGACCTTCACATTGACTATGAAACACAGAAATCGCATCGGGATTGAATAAAAAACGCACAATGCCGACTTGAGTACAAGAAGAGTGAATCTTCTAAGAGTTGTGCTTTCAGCGGCTCCTGGGAGACCAGTATTAGATTCGGATGCACCAGTACAGGTTTAATGTATCCCTTGGACCTTCACATTGACCATGAAACACACAAATTGCATTCGGACCAATACAAAAGATACAATGTTGACTTAAGTACAAGAAGAGTGAATCTTCTAGTAATTTGTGAATTGAGCGGCTCCTGGGAGACCACTATTGAAGTCCGATGCACCAGTGCAGGTTTACTGTATTCCTTGATCATCCACATTGACCATGAAACACAGAAATCGAATCGGGATTGAATACAAAGGGAACAATGCTGACTTAAGTACAAGAAGAGTGAATCTTCTAAGAAATTGTGCTAATGAGTGGCTCCTGGGAGACCAGTATTAGATTCCGATGCACCAGTGCTGGTTT
Organism: Schistocerca americana; assembly: GCF_021461395.2. Taxonomy (NCBI): domain Eukaryota; kingdom Metazoa; phylum Arthropoda; class Insecta; order Orthoptera; family Acrididae; genus Schistocerca; species Schistocerca americana. Next base: position 226,454 of record NW_025726664.1, read on the forward strand.
ACTGTATCCCTTGGACCTTTACATTGCCCATGAAACACAGAAATTTCATCGGGATTGAATACAAAAGGGATAATGACGACTTAAGTACAGGATGAGTGAATCTTCTAACAGTTTGTGCTTTGAGCGGCTCCTGGGAGCCCAGTATTAGATTCTGATACACCAGTGCAAGTTTACTGTATCCCTTGGACTTTCATATTGACCATGAAATACAGAAATTGCATCGGGATTGAATACAAGACTGTCATTGCCGTTTTAAGTACAAGAAGAGTGAAGCTTCTAAGAGTTAGTGCTTTGAGCGGCTCCTGGGAGACCAGTTTCAGATTCCAATGCAGCAGCGTGGGTTTACTCTATCCCTTGGACTTTCACATTGACCATGAAACACTGAAATTGCACCAGGATGAATGCAAAAGGGACTGCCGACTAAAGTACAAGAGGAGTTAATCATCTAAGAGTTGTACCAGGATGAATGCAAAAGGGACTGCCGACTAAAGTACAAGAGGAGTTAATCATCTAAGAGTTTGTAATATGAGCTGCTCCTGGGAGACCTGTATTAGATTCCAATGCAGCAGCGTAGGTTTACTGTATCCCTTGGACTTTCTCATTGACCATGAAACACAGAAATTGCATCGGGATTGAATACTAAAGGGACTGCCGACTTAAGTGCAAGAAGAGTTAATCATCTAAGAGTTTGTGCTTTGAGCGGCTCATGGGAGACCAGTATTAGATTCTGATGCACCCGTGCAGGTTTACTGTATCCCTTCGACATTCACATTGACCATGAAACACAGAAATTGCATTGGGATTGAATTCAAATGGGACAACGCCGACGTAAGTACAAGAAGAGTGAATCTTACAAGTGTATAAGATTTGAGTGGCTCCTGGGTGTCCAGTATTAGATTTCGATGCACCTGTGAAGATTTACTGTATCCCTTAGACCTTCACATTGACCATGAAACACAGAAATTGCATTGGGATTGAATACAAAGGGAACAATAACTACATAAGTACAAGAAGAGTGAATCTTGTAAGGGTTTGTGCTTCGAGCGGCTCGTGGGAGACCAGTATTACATTCCAATGTACCAGTGCAGGTTTACTGTATCCCTTGGACCTTCACATTGACCATGAAACACAGATATTGCATCGGGATTGATTACAAAATGCACAATGCCGATTACGTACAAGAAGAGTAAATCTTCTAAGAGTTTGTGCTTTAGCGGCTCATGGGAGACCTGTATTAGATTCCGATGCACTAGTGCAGGTTTACCGTATCCTTTGGACCTTCACATTGACCATGAAACACCGAAATTGCTTCGGGAGGGAATACATAAGGGACAATGCCAACTCAAGTAGGAGAAAAGTGAATTTTTAAGAGTTTGTGCTTTGAGCGGCTCCTACGAGACCAGTATTAAATTTCGATGTACCAGTGCAGGTTTACTGTATCCCTTGGACCTTCACATTGACCAAGAAACACAGAAATCGCATCGGCATTCAATACAAAATGGACAATGCCGACTTAAGAACAAGAAGAGTGACACTTCTATGAGTTTGTGCTTTGAGCGTCTCATGGGAGACCAGTATTAGATTCCCATGCACCAGTGCAGGTTTACTTTATCCCTTGGCCCCCAACATTGACCATGCAGCACAGAAATTGCATCGGGATTAATACATAAGGCACAATGCCGACGTAAGTTCAAGAAGAGTGAATCTTCTAAGAGTTTCTGCTCTGAGCGGCTCCTGGGAGACCAGTATTAGATTCCGTTGCACCAGTGCAGGTTTGCTCTATCGCTTGGACCTTCCTATTGACCATGAAACACAGAAATTGCACCGGGATTGAATACAAAATGGACAATGCCGACTTAAGTACAATAAGAGTGAATTTTCTAAGAGTTTGTGGTTTGAGCGGCTCGTGGGAGACCAGTGGAAGTTTCCGATGCACCAGTGCAGGTTTACTGTATCCCTTGGACCTTCACATTGACCATGAAACACAGGAATTGCATTGGGATTGAATACAAAAGGGACAATGCCGACTTAAGTACAAGAAGGGTGAATCTTATAACCGATTGTGCTTTGAGCGGCACCTGGGAGACCAGTATTAGGTTCCGATGCACCAGTGCAGGTTTACTGTACCCCTTGTTCCTTCACATTGACCATGAAACACAGATATTGCATCGGAATTGAATACAAAAAGGACAATGCCGACTTAAGTACAAGAATAGTGAATCACTTCAGAGTTTGTGCATTGAGCGGCTCCTGGGATACCAGTATTAGATTCCGATGCACCAGTGCTGGTTTACTGTATCCCTTGGACCTTCACATTGTCCATGAAACACAGAAATTTCATCGGGATTGAGTACAAAATGGACAATGCCGACATAAGTACAGGATGAGAGAATTTTCCAAGCGTTTGTGGTTTGAGCTGCTCCTGGGAGACCAGTAGTAGATTCCGTTGAACCAGTGCAGGTTTATTGTATCCCTTGACTTTCACATTGACCAATAAACACAGAAATCACATCGGGATTGAATAAAAAACTAACAATGCCGACTTGAGTACAAGAAGAGTGAATCTTCTAAGAGTTGTGCTTTCAGCGGCTCCTGGGAGACCAGTATTAGATTCGGATGCACCAGTACTGGTTTACTGTATCCCTTGGACCTTCAGATTGACCATGAAACACACAAATTGCATCGGGATTGAATACAAAAGGCACAATGCCTACATAAGTACAAGGAGAGTGATTCTTCTAAGAGTTTGTGCTTTGAGCGGCTCATGGGAGACCAGTATTAGTTTCTGATGCACCAGTGCAGGGTTACTGTACCCCTTCGACATTCACATTGACCATGAAACACAGAAATTGCATCGGGATTGAATTCAAATGGGACAATGCCGACTTAAGTACAAGAAGAGTGAATTTTACAAGTGTATAAGATTTGTGTGGCTCCTGGGCGTCCAGTATTAGATTTCGATGCACCTGTGGAGATTTACTGTATCCCTCAGACCTTCACATTGACCATGAAACACAGAAATTGCATTGGGATTGAATACAAAGGGAACAATAACTACATAAGTACAAGAAGAGTGAATCTTGTAAGGGTTTGTGCTTCGAGCGGCTCGTGGGAGACCAGTATTACATTCCAATGTACCAGTGCAGGTTTACTGTATCCCGTGGACCTTCACATTGACCATGAAACACAGAAATTGCATCGGGATTGATTACAAAATGCACAATGCCCATTACGTACATGAAGAGTAAATCTTCTAAGAGTTTGTGCTTTAGCGACTCATGGGAGACCTGTATTAGATTCCGATGCACTAGTGCAGGTTTACCGTATCCTTTGGACCTTCACATTGACCATGAAACACCGAAATTGCTTCGGGAGGGAATACATTAGGGACAATGCCAACTCAAGTAGAAGAAAAGTGAATTTTTAAGAGTTTGTGCTTTGAGCGGCTCCTGGGATACGAGTATTAGATTCCGATGCACCAGTGCAGGTTTACTGTATCCCTTGGGATTTCACATTGATCATGAAACACAGAAATTGCATCGGGATTGAATACAAAACGCACAATGCCTACGTAAATACAAGAAGAGTGAATCTTTTAAGAGTTTGTGATTTGAGCGGCTCCTGAAAGACCAGTATTAGATTCCGATGCACCAGCGCAGGTTTACTGTTTACCTTGGACCTTCACATTGTCCATGAAACACAGAAATTTCACAGGGATTGAGTACAAAATGGTCAATGCCGACATAAGTACAGGATGAGAGAATTTTCCAAGCGTTTGTGGTTTGAGCTGCTCCTGGGAGACCAGTAGTAGATTCTGTTGAACCAGTGCAGGTTTATTGTATCCCTTGACCTTCACATTGACCATGAAACACAGAAATCACATCGGGATTGAATAAAAAACGCACAATGCCGACTTGAGTACAAGAAGAGTGAATCTTCTAAGAGTTGTGCTTTCAGCGGCTCCTGGGAGGCCAGTATTAGATTGGGATGCACCAGTACAGGTTTACTGTATCCCTTGGACCTTCACATTGACCATGAAACACACAAATTGCCTTCGGACCAATACGAAAGATACAATGTCGACTTAAGTACAAGAAGAGTTAATCTTCTAGTAATTTGTGAATTGAGCGGCTCCTGGGAGACCAGTATTGAAGTCCGATGCACCAGTGCAGGTTTACTGTATCCCTTGGACATCCACATTGACCATGAAACACAGAAATCGAATCGGGATTGAATACAAAGGGAACAATGCTGACTTAAGTACAAGAAGAGTGAATCTTCTAAGAATTTTGGGCTTTGAGTGGCTCCTGGGAGACCAGTATTAGATTCCGATGCACCAGTGCTGGTTTACTGTATCCCTTGGACCTTTACATTGCCCATGAAACACAGAAATTTCATCGGGATTGAATACAAAAGGGACAATGTCGACTTAAGTACAAGAAGAGTGAATCTTCTAGTAATTTGTGAATTGAGTGGCTCCTGGGAGACCAGTATTGAAGTCCGATGCACCAGTGCAGGTTTACTGTATCCCTTGGACATCCACATTGACCATGAAACACAGAAATCGAATCGGGATTGAATACAAAGGGAACAATGCTGACTTAAGTACAAGAAGAGTGAATCTTCTAAGAATTTGTGCCTTGAGCGTTTCCTGGGAGACCTGTATGAGATTCCGATGCACCAGTGCACGTTTACTGTATCCCTTTGACCTTGACATTGACCATGAAACACAGAAATTGCATCAGGATTGAATACAAAAGGGACAATGCCGACTTAAGTACAAGAAGGTGAATTTTCTAAGAGTTTGTGGTTTGGGCGGCTGCTGAGAGACCAGTATCAGATTCCGATGCACCAGTGCAGGTTTACTGTATCCCTTGGACCATCACATTGACCATGAAACACAGAAATCGCATTGGCATTGAATACAAGGGGCACAATGCCGACTTAAGAACAAGAGGAGTGAATCTTCTAAGAGTTTGTACTTTGAACGGCTTCAGAAAGTCCTGAATTAGTTTCCGATTCACCAGCGATGGTTTACTGTAACCCTTAGACCTTCACATTGAGCATGAAACAGAGATATTGCTTCGGGATTGAATACAAAAGGGACAATGTCGACCTAAGTACAAGAAGAGTGATTCATCTAAGAGTTTGTGCTTTGAACGGCACCTGGGGGCCAGTGTGAGATTCCGATGCCCCAGTGTAGGTTTGCTGTATCCCTTGCACCTTCACATTGACCATGAAACATAGAAATTACATCGGGATTGAATACAAAGGGACAAACCGAACTTAAGTACAAGAAGAGATAATCTTCTAACAGTTTGTGCTTTGAGCGGCTCCTGGGAGTCTAGTGTTAGATTCTGATGCACTAGTGCAGGATTACTGTATACCCTTGGACTTCCACATTGACCATGAATGACAGATATCGCATCGGGATTGAATACAAAAGGCACAATGCCGACTTAAGTACCAGAAGAGCGAATCTTCTAAGATTTTGTGCTTTGAGCAACTCCTGGGGGAACAGTATTAGATTCCAATGCACCAGTGCACGTTTACTATATCCCTTGGACCTTCACATTGACCCGGAAACACAGAAATGGCATCGACATTGTATACAAAAAGGACAATTCCGACTAATGTACAAGAACAGTGAGTTTTCTAAGAGATTGTGGTTTGAGCGGTACCTGCGAGACCAGTATTAGAATCCGATGCACCAGTGCAGGTTTACTGTATCCAATGGACATTCACATTGACCATGAAACGCAGAAATCGCATCGGGATTGGATACAAACGGTACAATTCCGACTTAAGTACCAGAAGTGCGAATCTTCTAAGAATTTAAGCGGCTCCTGGGAGATCAGTATTATATTCCGATGCACCTGTGCAGGTTTACTGTATCCCTTTTGTCCTTCACATTGACCATGAAACACAGAAATTGCATGGGGATTGAATACAAAAGGGACAATGCCGACTTAAGTATAAGAAGAGTGAATTTTCTAAGATATTGTGGTTTGAGCGGCTCCTGCGAGACCAGTATTAGAGTCCGATGCACCAGTGCAGGTTTACTGTATCCCTTGGACCTTCACATTGAACATGAAACACAGAAATCGCATCGGGATTGAATACTAAATGCACAATGCCGACTTAAGTACAAGAAGAGTGAATCTTCTAAGAGTTTGTGGTTTGAGCGGCTCATGGGAGACCAGTATTAGATTCCGATGAACCAGTGCCAGTTTACTGTATCCCTTGGACGATCATATTGACCATGAAACACAGAAATTTCATCGGGATTGAATACAAAATGGACAATGCCGACTGAAGTACAAGATGAGAGAATTTTCTAAGATTTTGCGGTTTGAGCTGCTCCTGGGAGACCAGTATTAGATTCCGATGCACCAGTGCAGGTTTACTGTATTCCTTGAACCTTCACATTGACCATGAACCACAGAAATGGCATCGGGGTGAATACAAAACTCACAATGCCATCTTTAGTACAAGAAGAGTGGATCTTCGAAGAGTTTGTGATTTGAGCGCCTCCTGGGAGACCAGTATTAGATTCTGATGCACCAGTGCACGTTTACTGTATCCCTTTTGACCTTCACATTGACCATGAAACACAGATATTGCATGGGGATTGAATACAAAAGGGACAATGCCGACTTAAGTATAAGAAGAGTGAGTTTTCTAAGAGATTGTGGTTTGAGCGGCTCCTGCGAGACCAGTATTAGATTCCGATGCACCAGTGCAGGTTTACTGTATCCCTTGGACCTTCGCATTGACCATGAAACACAGAAATAGCATCGGGATTGAATACTAAATGCACAATGCCGACTTAAGTACAAGAAGAGTGAATCTTCTAAGAGTTTGTGGTTTGAGCGGCTCATGGGAGACCAGTATTAGATTCCGATGAACCAGTGCAGGTTTACAGTATCCCTTGGAACTTCTCAATGACCATGAAACACAGAAATTGCATCGGCATTGAATACAAATGCACAATGCCTACTTAAGTACAAGAAGAGTGAGTCTTCTAAGAGTATGTGCTTTGAGCGGCTCCTGGGAGACCAGTATTAGATTCCAATTCACCAGTGCAGGTTTACTGTATCCCTTGGAGCTTCACATTGATCATGAAACACAGAATTGGCATCGGGATTGAATTCAAAAGGCACAATGACGACTTAAGTACAAGAAGAGTGATCGTCTACGAGTTTGTGTTTTGAACGGCACCTGGGGGCCAGTATGCGATTCCGATGCACCAGTGCAGGTACACTGTATCCCTTGGACCTTCACATTGACCATGAAACACAGAAATTTCATCGGGATTGAATACAAAAGGCACAAAGCCAAAGTAAGTACAAGAAGAGTGAATCTTAAAGAGTTTGTGGTATGAGCGGCTCCTGGGCGACCAGTATTATATCCCGATGACCCAATGCGGGTTTACTGTATCCATCGGACCTTCACATGGACCATCAAACACAGAAATTGCATCGGGATTGAAAACAAAAACCACAATGCCGACTTAAGTACAAGAAGAGTGAATCTTCTAAGAGTTTGGGCTTTGAGCGATTCCTGGGAGACCAGTATTAGATTCCAATGCACCAGTGCAGGTTTACTGTATCCCTTGGACATTCACATTGACCATAAATCACAGAAATTGCATTGGGATTGAATAGAAAAGGGACTACCAACTTAAGTACAAGAAGAGTTAATCATCTAAGAAATTGATTTGAGCGGCTCCTTGGAGACCAGTATTGGATTCTGATGCTCCAGTGCAGGTGTACTGTATCCCTTGGACCTTCACATTGACCATGAAAGGCAGAAATTGGATCGGGATTGAATACCAAATGCACAATGCCGACTTACATACAAGAAGAGTAAATCTTCTAAGAGTTTGTTATTTGAGCGGCTCCTAGAAGACCAGTATTAGATTCCGATTCACCAGTGCAGGTTTACTGTATCTCTTGGACCTTCACATTGACCATGAAACACAGAAATCGCATCGGGATTGAATACTAAATGCACAATGCCGACTTAAGTACAAGAAGAGTGAATCTTCTAAGAGTTTGTGGTTTGAGCGGCTCATGGGAGACCAGTATTGGATTCCGATGAACCAGTGCAGGTTTACTGTATCCCTTGGAACTTCTCAATGACCATGAAACACAGAAATTGCATCGCGATTGAAATCAAATGCACAATGCCAACTTAAGTACAAGAAGAGTGAATCTTCTAAGAGTTTGTGCTTTGAGCGGCTCCTGGGAAACCAGTATTACATTCCCATTCACCAGTGCAGGTTGACTCTATCATTTGGACCTTCACATTGACCATGAAACACAGTAATTGCATCGGGATTAAATACAAAATGGACAATGCCAATTTAAGTACAAGAAGAATGAATCTTCTAGGAATTTGTGCTTTCAGCGGCTCCTGGGAGAATAGTATTAGATTCCGATGCACCAGTGTAAGTTTACTGTATCCCTTGGATCTCCACATTGACCATGAAACACAGAAATTGCATCGGGATTGTGTACAAAAGGCACAATGCTGACTTAAGTACAAGGAGAGTGAATCTTCTATGAGTTTGTGGTTTGAGCGGCTAGTGGGAGACCAGTATTAGATTCTGATGCACCAGTGCACGTTAAATGTATCCCTTTGACCTTCACATTGACCATGAAACACAGAAATCGCATCGGGATTGAATACTTAATGCACAATGCTGACTTACGTACAAGAAGATTGAATCTTCTAAGAGTTTGTGCTTTGAGCGGCTCCTGGGAGACCAGTATTAGATTCCGATGTACCAGCGCAGGTTCACTGTATCCCTTCGACCTTCACATTGAAGATGAAACACAGAAATTGCATCGAGATTGAATAGAAACGGGACAAAGCCGACTTAAGTACAAGAAGAGTGAATTTTCTAAGCGGTTGTGGGTTGAGCAGCTCCATGGAGACCAGTATTATATTCTGATGCACCAGTACTGGTTTACTGTTTCCCTTGGACCTTTACATTGCCCATGAAACACAGAAATTTCATCGGGATTGAATACAAAAGGGACAATGCCGACTTAAGTACAAGAAGAGTGAATCTTCTAACTGTTTGTGTTTTGAGCGGCTCCTGGGAGACCAGTATTAGATTCCGATTCACCAGTGCAGGTTTACTGTATCCCTTGGACCTTCACATTGACCATGAAACACAGAAATTGCATCAGGATTGAATACAAGAGGGACAATGCCGACTTAAGTACAAGAAGAGTGAATCTTCTAAGAGTTAGTGCTTTGAGCCGCGCTTGGGAGACCAGTATCAAATTCCAATGCAGCAGTGCGGGTTTACTGTATCCCTTGGATCTTAACATTACCATGAAACACAAAAATTGCACCGGGATTGAATACAAAAGGGACTGCCGACTTAAGTACAAGAAGAGTTAATCTTCTAAGAGTTTGTGCTTTGAGCGGCTCCTGGGAAACCAGTATTACATTCCCATTCACCAGTGCAGGTTGACTCTATCATTTGGACCTTCACATTGACCATGAAATACAGATATTGCATCGGGATTGAATGCAAATAGGACAATGATGACTTAAGTACAAGAAGAGTGAATCCTCTAGGAGTTTGTGCTTTCAGCGGCTCCTGGGAGACCAGTATTGGATTCGGATGCACCAGTGCAGGTTTACTGTATCCCTTGGACCTTCTCATTGACCATGAATCACAGAAATCGCAACGGGATTGAATACAAAAGGCACAATGACGACTTAAGTACAAGAAGAGTGATCGTCTAAGAGTTTGTGCTTTGAGCGGCTCCTGGGAGGCCGGTACTACATTCCGATGCACCAGTGCAAGTTTACTGTATCCCTTGGATCTTCACATTGACCATGAAACGCAGATATTGCATCGGGATTGTGTACAAAAGGCACAATGCCAACTTAAGTGCAAGGAGAGTGAATCTTCTAAGAGTTTGTGGTTTGAGCGGCTCCTGGGAGACCAGTATTAGATTCTGATGCACCAGTGCACGTTAAATGTATCCCTTTGACCTTCACATTGACCATGAAACACAGAAATTGCATCGGGATTGAAACAAAAGGAACAATGCCGACTTAAGTACAAGAAGAGTGAATTTTCTAAGAGTTTGTGGTTTGAGCGGCTCCTGGGAGACCAGTATTAGTTTCCGATGCACCAGTGCAGGTTTACTGTATCCCTTGGTCCTTCACATTGACCATGAATCATAGAAATTGCATCGGGATTGAATACAAAAGGCACAATGCCAATTAAGTAAAAGAAGAGTGAATCTTCTAAGCGTTTGTGGTTTGAGCGGCTCCTGGGAGACCTGTATTAGATTCCGATGCACCAGTGAACGTTAAATGTATCCCTTTGACCTTCACATTGACCATGAAACACAGAAATCGCATCGGGATTGAATACTTAATGCACAATGCTGACTTACGTACAAGAAGATTGAATCTTCTAAGAGTTTGTGCTTTCAGCGGCTCCTATGAGACCAGTATTAGATTCCGATGCACCAGTGCTGGTTTACTGTATTACTTGGACCTTCACATTGACCATGAAACACAGTAATTGCATCGGGATTGAATACAAATGAGACAATGTAGCCTTAAGTACAAGAAGAGTGAATCTTCTTATAGTTTGTGCTTTCAGTGGCTCCTGGGAGACCAGTATTGGATTCTGATGCACCAGTGCAGGTTTTCTGTATCCCTTGGACCTTCACATTGACTATGAAACACAGAAATTGCATTGGGATTGAATACAAAAGTGACAATGCTGACTTAAGTACAAGAAGAGTGAATCTTCTAAGAGTTTGTGGTTTGAGAGGTTCCTGGGAGCTAACTCGTTACAATACACCCAGGAAGTGGAGAGGAACCCGCACTGGACACCTCAAAAGGCTGAACATTGGGAATAATTGTAGATGTATCTAAATGGAATATCTGAAGGGAAGTAACAAAATAATGTGTACTAGGATATGACAAACCTGCCCAAGTCCTCTACAAAGGATACCAAGGGTCTAAATAATTTTTTGATAACATTTTGTATTTAAAAATATTTGTGTGTATAAATTGTTCATGTTGATGTAAATTTGACAATTTAAGAAATGGTCATGCTTAGGAACAATATAAGAAATAGGCGTTATGTAATAGCCAGTGTGCTTTTGTTTGAAACGAAAATGGCTATGGAGAGTGGAAAAGGTTCAGAAGGCGAATTGGCGTGCTACCTTGAGCAAGTGCGGGAAGTAAGTCACACAGTCTGTAGGCAGCAGTGATTGAGGTAACTCCTTTGTGGAGCAGAAGCTTTGCCTGCAAATTTTCATAAAAATGCCTCGGTTGAAGACTGCAAACAGCTTGCAGCATAGCTGCGAGTTGTTGAGCTACTGTATGTAGAACTGAATGAAGCCAAGTAGAGAAATTGAGCCCATACAGCAAGAAACTTGCAGGCTGTTATGTGGGTAGTTTAGCCGTCATAACTGTTCGCCACACCCAAGCCTACAGCCCACAGATAAGATTTTTTTCTATTTTTACCTTTGTAGGGCATGAACCATTAATTTAAACTGTGTTTTAATAATCATTCTTGAACTTTACGGAAACTGGTTCACCCTGTTATTTCATCCTAATCATACATCTGTATAGGGTTCCTTCCTGGTGTTTGATTAATCCGAGTGTCCTGTTTTACAGACTTATGAAGTTCCAAGTTAATATAAAGAGGCACCATTTAAATAGCTTTAGTGTAAATAATAAAAATGTTTTCTTAACTATTGCAAAGTGTTGTAGTTTGGTTACATAAAATTCAATCACAGTGAAGCCAAGTTACTAAAACCTGTTAGATGGCTATACAGAATTAGTTCAAAGAATAATAGCTTTTGAAAGTTAATTCCACCATGAAAGAGGTTTTCTTTAAGTGAAATGTTCAGTTAAAAAGTGTGTGCTTTAGTGTCTAAGTATTTAAGTTTCTTGATTATGGAAAGTGCTTTTCTAAAGGTTGTCCCCCCCACCCCGGCTAATTTTTTTTACCTTCCTCGAAGTTATCTACTGGGCTTTTTCTTTTTTAAAAACATAATGCATAAAGATGTAGCCCAAAATTGTTTAAGTGGGGTAATTTATTTGAAGAGCCAAACTAAACAGTAGCAAGAAAGTAGGCAAAATTCACATTTCTGCTTCTCCAATACTTCACTATTTCATTGCCAGGATAGGTTGGTGACCATTAAGTACATGTTTCATACCACTAAATGAACTTGGAAATGAGTTGTCCTAGCTTCAGTATATTATTATTCATACTGTGTTTCTATCTAGCCACTGGGTAAGATCTTAGGAAAAGAAGTGAATAGTCAAATTTTCTTATCCATTAGATGCAACACATGGTAAATCCTGTAAGAAGGATAACTCTATTGATTATCTTTTCCTATAAACAGGACTATCCTTCCATAGTGTATTTTATTTGGAAACTAAATTAAATTTTAGTAAGAGGGTTATACGTGGCAACATAGAGACAGGGTTTCTGTTATTTACGTAAAAGCATGCTAATATCATAATGGTAGTGTTATAAGGTCCTATTAATGTGTGGTCATGACATTTGTTAAATGTCTCACCACATTCCTATTGAAACTATTTACTCTTCTTGTAAATAACACCTATGACAATTTTATACAAAAGACCACTAAGACTTTGCTCGTCAACTTTCATTTAGGTAACAGCGATCTTTAGATGTATTTAAATCAGTACTGTTAAGAAATACTGACTAGCTTTATTTTCAAGAATCTCAAGTTTAAGTTATACATACTGTTATCCTCCAATAAGAATCATTGGCCGATTCTTCATCTTTGACAGGTTTAGCATGCCTGCAATGCAAAACATTATCTTTTGTATTAACAGATGAAATCCAACTTTTTAAATTTAATAAATGCTTATACAAACATAAAGTTTCTTCAAAAAATGTATTTCTGACAACTTCCTGTCACAGATAATTTTCACTGAATGTTGCAACCCAGTTATATTGCTGATGAGAAGCAAATGTTGATCTTTTCCCTCTCTTCCTTCACCATCTCCTGTTTTCAGAATGAGATTTTCACTCTGCAGCGGAAACGAGGTACTGGCAGAAGTAAAGCTGTGAGTACCGGACGTGAGTCGTGCTTTGGTAGAGCACTTGCCTGCGAAAGGCAAAGGTCCCGAGTTCGAGTCTCGGTCGGGCAAACAGTTTTAATCTGCCAGGAAGTTTCATCTCCTGTTTTGTTCACCTTGACATATTTCTACCAAAAAGACTACCCCAATGGATCCACTGCTTATATTTAACACACAGTAAATTCAGTTCAAATATTTCCTTAACACAGGATGTGCATTGACGAGCTTGAATTAATCAGAAAAATATAAACAGATACTAACCATTCCACAGCTCTTACAAAATACTTGCATTAAGTAATCATCAAAGCTACTTTTTGTACAGCAAGAGGACTAACAGTCAAAATGGTGCTACATGCTACAGGCAGTGCAATACAATTTATTTTACTCATTGCTACAGCAATAAATGTACTTATAAAAATGTTCAGACTTAGACTATAATCAAATACAGAGAGAGAAAATATTCTAACTAAAGAGATATAGCAGCCATAGGCAGAAACAAATAAAAAAACTGATACTAATCTTAGCTTTGAGGACCAAAAGTTTCTTCATCTGGAAAATGTAAAAAGAGAAATGAGACTGTTCAAGAATTACGGATGAAAATTCAGGATCTTGAGTCAAGGAAGATGGATGGTTAAATGAATGAAAAAACTAGACTGGACATGATGAAATTGAGTTGCGAAAGAGCAGCAGATGATGTAATTTTAAATGCTGAGAAATAAGATCTCTTCAAGAGGAGCCACCAAAAGGTCAAATAAGTGAAAAACAAGCTGAAAATACCGGTAAATGGGCTAAAATGGCGGCAAATAGATAAACGAAACAGAAAGATAGTGCTGAAGAACAGGCAACCAAACAACCACAACAACAACAACAATAATAATAACAGCACATTGTAGCAATATATAATAGCAGTCCCACAACATCTGGAGGAAGATTTTCCACTAACAGAACAATAAATTCATGAAGCCATCAAATCATTCCAACACTTCAAAGCAACAAATGAAGACTCCACTACAGAAAAATTATTGAAATAGTCAGAAGACACAAATGATCTACGACTGCTGTTTGAGAACATTTGGAAAGCTGAAGAGATTATGGAAAGCATTAATCCACAGCTATGAAAAAAAGGGGACACACAAAATGTCAACAATTGCAGAGATGCCTCACTTCTGCCAGTGGTATACAAAATATTATCAAAAATTCTCTGGACAGAGTTGTAGAAACTTTAGACAAATAACTGGGAGAATCTCAAGGAGCTCTAGAAAGGGAAGACCCTGCACAGAGCAGATGTTTATTAGAAAATTGATAATTCTCCACATACTGTTAATCACCAAACCTATAATAGTATCATGTATTGGTTTCAAGAAAACATTTGATTTGGTAGGCAGAGAAATTATAGGTAAAATCATCAAAGAATTTTGTGTTAAAGCAAACATAATCCTCAAAACACTAGCAAATAGGATGGCAGAAGCTAAATTTATGGGAGAAGTATCTCAACCATTTGAAATAAAAACTGATGTTAGACAAGGGGACAGTTTATCACCTTTACTGTACACTGCATTCTAGAAAAAATAGAAAGTATCTGGAATTTGGAGAAAAAAAAATCACAAAATTGAACCAATAATTTTAGGATGAAAAACAAATGGAATTAAGGTAAACTGCCTGGCTTCTGCAGATGATTCTGATATACTTTCAAAAAATCTGGCAGACAGTTATTGAAAGAAATCTTTTGGAAGAAATAGCAAAGGGAGCTGGTCCCAAAATTTCAGCCGAAAAAACAACATTGATGACAATTTCAAACAATGCATCAACACTCTTAGAAAAACAAAAATGTAAAATAGCATTAGGAAGTAAATTTAAATATATTGGACAAACTGTACAACAAAATGGACTAGAAGAATTAACAGTAGATGCAAGAGTCAGAAAACTGGAGAGAGCAAATTGTTTGACAAAGGATATTTACAACAAGAAATGTACAACTAAAAAAACAAAACTAAGACACTATCCCACAGTGGTATGACCAGGATGTTTATATGGTTGAGGATGCCTAATGATGAACTATAAGCTGGACAGAACAGAGGTTCCTCAAAGGAGCATTATTAGAAAATAATGGTTGCAATACAAGCTACAGATGGCTGGAAAATGAGAAGTAATGAGGAGATCTACAAAAATTTTGAGAAAATATCAGAAGTAATGGCTAAAAGAAGATTAATCTTTTTTAGAGACCTCTACTGAATGAGTAGTTCTAGAAGAAGGAATCAATGATAGCATGGATTACAGAAATAAGAAAGAAACAACATCAAACAATCAGAAATAATAGAAAGAAACCTTTTTACAGATAAAATACTGAATTTAAAAGGATCATCACCTCTCCAAGATCAAAATTAATTTCATCCCTCTCAATAAGACTGTGAAAACCGGAAATAAAATTCATAAATATGATATTGCGAAGCTCAAAATCAATCAAAACATATTGGAACAATGCCACCAGTAACTGACAGTTGAATCCCATAAATGGGCAGACATTGACTCCATGATCCAACAAGCAGCTAATACTAAAATCCTGACAGCTAAAAAGAGGAATCATACATGGTGGAATGAGGTTTGTGGTGAGGTGGTGGGCCAAACAGCAAGTGCATGGAAAAAGTGGAACTCTACCAGGAGACCTGATGATTTTGATGTATTCCATGAAGTTCGAAAATATGCAGCCAGAACTCTACGAAGGGCTAAGCAGTTGCATGAGAAACAGCAGTTATAACAGATCGATCAGCGTTTCCAGATAAACAATGTCAGAGACTTCTATCAGACGTTCAAATCGAATTTGAAAGGATAGCAAGCCCCTAGTTTTTGTTTTAGAGATGAAAATGGAAAGCTCAGTGTTGTGTACATAGTTCCACATATTCAGCGCGTACACAAATTTCCCACTAGAGTGAGCCCCGCTAAGCACAACAGCGCAGGCGCAGCACTCGTCCATCTCCGCACTACGAGATGGCGCTGCCACAGAGACGGACCAAATTCTGCTTCCGCCGATCCGCGTATTAATATGTAACACAGCCAATGAGATTGCTGCTAAGATAGAACACTTTCTCCTCGCGCATCACACTCGCGCAGTGATACATGAACGTGCGAGGTATTATAACGAGTGTAAAGACCTTTGACCAGTCAGTCTGCATTTGTCTGCACCAGTCTGCATTAGTCTGTACCAGTCTGCATAGTCTGTACCAGTCTGTACGAGTTCTACAATTGTCTGTACCAGTCCATAGTCAAGATTCAGTCTGCGCCTAATAAGATTACCATATTCCTGTACATTGCCATGAAGATAAATGTATAGACACTTTCGTCAAGTACCCGAGATATATGTGAGAATAAGATTAATGTATCAATACCAAAGGAACTTCAGATTGTCAATTGTAAATAGCATCCAGAACCAAGTTAAGTAATTTTTATATTTGTTATTATTTTAATAAATGTATGTGAAAATTAATCAAGTTCTGTTTAAAGTTGGTCACCGTCAATCTGCTACTCTCAGCGTGCAAGTGGCATTTCTATCGTCTGACCTAATGGCAGAAGATAAATACGCCATGATAAGACCACGAGACATATTGCTGACACTCGCTTACTTTGTTAGAGCAACAAGTCAAATAATCTGATGGTGTGTGCACTGAAGGTCTTACAGTACACACACCACACTCGGCCTGACCAACAAAAAAACTGCAAGATAATGTCTCGTTACTTTGAAAACCTACTTAATTGTGATGAACCGAAAGAAAGATTCCCTGTATGTGCCCCAATCCACAAACTACCCCTCATCTCCATCTAGTAAAGAGGAGACCAAAGAGATCATCAACAACTTTAAGAATAATAAGGCAGCTGGAGAGGATTCAATAGTCGTGGAACTACTAAAGCTGGCAAATAATGAAACTCTAGATATACTAGTCCAACTTTTTGAGGAGATCTGGAGAGCTAGGATGATACCAACTGAATGGCAGTCAGCTTTAATCCATCGTCTACACAAAAAAGGTGATAAATAGAATGTCAATAACTATAGGGGTACCTCTTTAGTATCTGTTCCATATAAGATTCTCTCGAAAGTGATACAGAATAGAATAGAAGATCATTGTAACCAACTGATTGGGGACTATCAAGCTGGTTTCCAAAAGGGTGATTCTTGCGCAGAACAGATCTTTAACCTGAAGAACATCATGAGGTACAAAAAAAAATTGGAAGAAATAACTATGTGGTCATGTTTGTTGATTTTCAGAAAGTATATGACTCCATCGACTGACATGCATTAATGAATATTTTGGAAAAGTTTGGGGTGGATAATACATCAAGAAAGCTGATCAAACAAACTCTTGCTAACACAGTGTCGAAAATTAAACTTATGGGTGAGGTATCTGAACCCTTTACAATCAGAACGGACATAAGACGAGGAGATGGACTATCCCTCTCCTTTTCAATTGTGTCTTGGAAAAGGTCATTCGAGAGTGGAGAAAGTTATTAGCCCAAGAAGAAACAAATGAAGAGTGGTTCAGACTTGGTCCTAAGAACAAAGGGGTGTGCATTGACTGCTTAGATTTTGCGGCTGACCTGGCCATTTTTGCTAACAACATAGAGTCAGCAATCAACAAGATAAATAGGCTGTCAGAAATTGATGAAAAAAGTTAGACTCCAGATCTCTATTCAAAAGACAAAATATATGACGAACATCTGTGACGGACCTGAATGGAAGATAACCAACCTGGGAAAAAATCGGATGAGTTAAGAATTTCAGGTATCTCGGTGAAGTCATCCACCAGGAGAATGGATTAAAAGAAGAAGCAATTGTCGGGATGAGGAAGTTAGACCAAGCATACCAACTGACAAAGAATACTTATAACAAAAAGTCTATGAGTATATGGGCCAAGTTCCAACATTATAATACAGTTGTACAACCTGAGGGCTTATAAGCATCCAAAACTTTGACCACGAATAGACAAGGTCAAGCTGAGTGGCTGGAAAAGCGTGAGTGTAGGATATTAAGGAAAATCCTAAGGTAATAGATGGGTCGATGGACAATGACGAATGAGAGCAAATGAGGACACGTGCAGTGAGACAGAACCTATCACAGCATCCATTACAAAGAAATGATTGTTATTTTATGGTCATCTCATGAAAATGGACGGTGATTGACTAACAAAAAGAATACGGAGTTTCATCCTATCTAAGAAAACGAGGCCGAGATGGTTCAAAGAATGTGAAAAAGATCTTAAGCAGATTGGTATCTCAGAGAGAAATTCCTGAAAGGAACAAATTTAGAAGATTGGTGACCAACTACCAAGGTTTTAACATGGCATCAACATCCGAAAGACAGTGAGGACCATTATCTGAAGAGCATAAAAAGGCACTTCTTGCAGGGGCTCAGAAGATACTGGCAGGAAGTCAAAGCTGGAGCAAGAACAAGACCTGGACACTAGAGTGAAGTCGGTTGTTACCACGCAGTCCGTAGAGACTCACCTCAATAAAAAAAATAAGTAAATAAAAATAAAAGGCTTTCAATGCAGAAGAAATAGGGGATTGAGAACAACACGAATAGAATAAAGGGGGAAAAACATGAGGAGGAGATGGACGAGTACTGGAAAAACAGGAGACGACAAGGGAAGAAGAAGAAGTGAAGTTATTACATGACGAGAGATGGTGATTGGATTTGATTTGATTCAGTTTTCATTACATACACCGAAAAAATGAGATGATTCTCGAGGGTGTGGAACATGTCAGAATGTATAACACAAAACATTTTAATATAATGAATACTTCCCTGATCATTTGTCACGAGATTGTCAAAATAGGTGAATACAATACAGTAAACTGGAAAAGCTAATATTTACAGAATTAATACACTGTCAGAATGAAACATTGTTATGCACTATTAATAAATTTATCATACACAAAATACTTAATATTGACTGTTGCAACCAAGTGCTGTCAAATCTTAAATCTAACATATTTTTACTTAAGCTGGCCTTTCAGTCTCTGTTAGGATATTCATCTATAGAGTAGAAGGCATTGCCTATCAAAAAGTCATTCAAACTCTGTTTAAACTGTGCTTTATCTGAAACCAAGTTTTTAATGGGTGCTGGTAATTTATTGAAAATGTGTGTTCCTGAATATTGGACCCCCTTTTGGACCAACATAAGTGATTTTAGGTCTTTATGTAGATTGTTCTTATTCCTAGTATTGATAATATGTATTGAGCTATTTGTTGGAAATATAGATATGTAACTTGCAACAAATTTCATTAAGGAGTAAGTATACTGAGAAGCAATGGTCGGAATTCAAAGTTCCTTGAATAGGTTCTACACAATGTTCTTCAAAGACTGGTCCCAGATACTCCATTGCACCATTCACCGAACCTGATAACCCCGAGCCGTCAGTAACAAAAATTAAGTCTTGCTTAAGAGATTTACAACACTACATGCACTTGTTACCAAAGCCTCATCTACTTTTAGAGCTATCTGTTCCACTTCCTTTTTGGCCCCACTTCTATCTGTCTTCACTATATCCCATAGAGTTCTTATTTTGTTGATACAATTATCTTTTTCTCTTAATAAAGCTACTTCAATTTCTGGATTACTTGATTCAATATTTTGCAGTATTCTTTGTAATGCATTACAATGCTAATATCAGAAATGTTCCTAGATAGTAGATACAGTCTCCTTTTTCCCCACATGATATCTTTATTCCTTGTGTAATCCATGGTTTATCTTTTGACTTCTGTGTGATTTGAGTTACGTTTAGGGGAAAACAATTTTCAAAAGAGGAGGTAACTTTATTAATAAATGCTTTGTATTTTCCATTTGAGTCAGGTAAACATCTCTCCAGTTCATGTCTTTGAGCAATTTCCTGAATTCCTCAATTTCTGGCTTATTTATTATCCTCCTGTACTCAGATTTAATATTTTTTTTATCCTGACAAGTTTCAACATTTAACACAGGATGCTGCACGTTGTGATCAGATAGTCCATTTACTATTGGTTTTGTGATATGACTTTTTTCCCCTAGATTTGTTCATAAAGATATTATCAATAGCAGTCTCAGAGTATTTACATATCCTAGCTGCAAAGTTCACAATAGGAACTAAATTGAATGATAGTGTTAAAAACACCAGCAACCACTATTTCCTCTTTTTTTTTTTTTTTTTTTTTTTTTTTTTTTTTTTTTTACACACACAAGCCATTCCTTTCGCTTTGTGAAATGAAGCACTGCCTAGTTCCAAAACACAGGACTACTATGACAAGGTGAAATGTTCTCAGAGTGCTACATGTATGATAGTAAATGTAATCAGCACTATAGTTGTTTTCTGAGTAGTTATGCTGTGTGTGTTTCATTCAATCAGATGAAATGGAATAAAATCATCTATTTATTTATTTGGGCTCTTTATCACCAAGATACATTCAATGTTGGTTGAGGTTTATCTTTTGAATTCACTCCAGTGTAGATTGTCAAAATTTTATCAGTTGTCAAAGTACTTGTAACACAGTTTTCGAATTTACTGCCATCCAGGAAAGTCTCGCACTCAAATTATTCTCAGAGACTGAGAGCTGGCTGAAACCCAGAGTTGAAAGCTCTGACATATTTAGTGATTAATGGAATATATATCGGAAAGGCAGGTTAGACACTGTAGGAGAGGGAGTGTCCATTGTCTCTATTGAGGTCAAAGCTGATTGTGACAGTGAAGTTATCTGGTTGCATATAACAAGTCTACGTGAAATCAAGTTAATTAATGAATGTTTTAATCAGCCACCCGGTTCTGCTATGACAGTTTTGGAGCCATTCACAGAAAGTCTACAGACAGTAGCACGTCAATACCTAGATCATGCAATACTAGTTGGAGGTTAATTTAGCCTACTGAGTATAGATGGTAGCCTATGGCTTCATTGCAGGGGGTGCAGTCAATCTTGTGAAGCACTTTTGAATGTGGTTTTCAAAAATTGTCTTGAGCACCTAGTTTGGCATGCCACATGCAATGGAAATATCTTAGACCTTGTAGTTACAAACAGGCCAGATATCATCAATGACTTCAGCATAGAAATGGGGATTAATAATCATGATAACATCATAATAACTAAGGTTACAAAAATTAATAAATCAGTCAAAAAGGCTAGGAAAACGTTCATGCCAGAAAGAGCAGATAAGCAGATGTTAGCATCTCACTTAGACAGAACTGACATCACTTAGTTCCATTAAGATGGACGTAGAGAGATTATGGTCAAAGCTTAAACAGATCGTGAATTGCACTCTCAACAAGTCTGTACCTAGTAAACGAATTAAGGATGCAAAAGAGCCACTGTGGTTTAACAATGAAATTCGGAAAATACTGAGGAAGGAAAAGCTACTGCACTCTTGGTTCAAAAGAGAATGCCAAATGGCAACAAGGAAAGGTTACTACCACTGTCATACCTCAGCAAAAGATCTGGCTGAGAAGCAGGGGAAATTATTGTCCTATGTAAAATCACTAAGTGAGTCAAAGGTTTCCATCATGTCACTTGACCAGTCTGGTGTGGCAGTAGGAGATAAATGTTTTAAATTTTACATTTAAGAAATAATTCATGCAAGAGAATCATATAAACATACCGTCATTTGACAATAGCACAAAGACACCTAACAACAATCACCTGTAAACATGTGCCATGTCAGTGCTCTTGGAAGAGAGCTGTGGCAGTGACACGGCTCTGTTGTTGTTCCTGTGTAGTGATCTGCAAAGACGGGGGGGGGGGGGACGGGTAGAGATTCAAGCAGTGATGAAGTACTTCATAAAGATAGGTATAAAAGCGAAGGACATTCATGCCGATTTCCAGAATACACCAGGGGCTCTGCTCCTTTGTCTTCAACTGTTGCCAAGTGGATAAATGAATTTAAATTTGGTCAGGAGAGCTTAGATGATGATCATCCATGAATAGGTCAGCCAAGATGTGTCACTACTCTAGAAATCATCGCAAAAGTGCGCATAATGATCAAGGAGGATAACCAATTTAGAGTGCATGAAATTGCTCACGCTTGCCAGATGTCATCTGAAAGGTATTCACAAGATGGGTGCCGCGACTCTTGATGCTGGGTCAAAAACACATGAGAATGGACATATCACAACAATGTTTGGCCTGTTTTAGGAGAAACAAACAAGAACTTTTGTGCTGGTTTGTGACCACGAGGAAACTTTGGTTTACTACTATACCCCAGAGACAAAGCAACAATCAAAGCATTGGAAACATGCTGAATCTCCGCCGCCAAACTCCTTCAGCGGGGAAGGACATGGCGTCAGTGTTCTGGGATGCGCCACCAAATTCCTTCAGCGGGGAAGATCATGGCATCAGTGTTCTGGGATGAGAAGGGGATTCTGTTTGTACTTTATCTCCCCACTGGGCAAACAATTACTGGAGAATACTATGCTAACCTTCTGGACAAATTGCAACAAAAGATATGAGAAAAAGGCCAGGTTTAATAAGGAAGAAAGTCATCTAGCATCAAGCCAATGCACGCTCGCACGCATGTGCCATCGCCATGGTAAAATTACACAAACTAAGGTATGAATTGTTGCCACACGTGCCTCTTCCCTAAACTGAAAATTTTTCTTTGTGGATGAAGATTCACTTAAATTAAGAATTGATAGCCTGAGTTGACAACTATTTTGTAGGCCTGGAGGAAAATCATTGTCGAGATGGGATCAAGGTATTGGAACACTGTTGGACCAAGTGAATTAATCTACAAGCAGGGTACATTGAAAAACAAAAAAGTTTCAGTGACATAAGTACTTTTTTTCTATTCTGTTTCAAGAACTTTTCAAACCACCCTCGTAAGCATCCCTGACACCTGAAATAATTAAAAACAAATAAGTCACCAGTTGCAGATGGAATCTCAATTTGGTTTTACAAAGAGTGCTATATGGCACTAGACCCTTACTTAGCTTGTATTTATTGTGAATCTCTCACCCAGCAGAAAGACCTAAGCAACTGGGGAAAAAATACAGAGGCGTCTCCTGTATGTACGAAGGGCGAAAGAACAGACCCGCGAAATTACAGACCAATACCCGTAACATCAGTTTGCTGCAGAATTCTTGAACATATTCTGGGTTTGAATCTAATCAGTTTCACAGAGACCAATAAGTTTATGTCCACAAATCAGTACAAAGCATCACTCATGGGCAACTCAGCATGCCCTTTTGTCATACAATGTCTGTTCAAAAAATTCCAGAACTTTGTCCACAAAATTTTCTATGCTTATCTTTTAGTTACTATGGATTGTCTCCTTCAAAATACTCTACTCCAAAATTGATACACTGCTCCCAATATCATTTCCACTTCCAGGAGCAGTCTTGACACACATCTTGCTGGGTCGCATAAAGTGCCGTCTGCGAATTTTCTTTTATCTCATCTACCATTGCAAAACTTCATCCTTTTCACCTTTGGAAATAAAAAGAAGTCTGCAGGGGTCATACTATTCTCACAAGGAACATCTCAGTCTCATTTGTAAGATCCAAAAAGTTTTTTTGGTCTTGACTCATGAGTGTGGAATGAACTTGACGGCAACACAATGCATTCCAAGATGCTGTGTCATTTCATAACATGATCCAATTGAAATGTTACATTCTTCTACAATCTCTCGGACAGTGAATCTTCGACTGGCACACACAATTTCGTTGACGTTCCTGACACAAGCATCATCAGTGGACATCTAAGAGCGTCCTGAACAAGGATCATGTTTGACTTTTGTAAAGCCATTTTTAAAACGTGTGAATAATATGTAACACCGAGTATGGCTTAAGTACTCATCGCTATAGGCTCCCAGCATCATTTGGTGTGTCTCTGTAAAGGTTTTCTTGAGTTTCACACAAAATTTAATGCAGATGCATTGCTCCTCTAACTTTGCCATCACAAAATTCACAAACCCAGATTCCATATTTCTTGATTTCCGAGAAGCATTTGACATAATGACTCAATGCAGACTTTTAACAAAGGTACAAGCACATGGAATACATTCCCAGACATGTGAGTGGCTCAAAGACTTCTGAAGTAATAGAACCCACTACATTATCCCGACGGTGAGTGTCCATCAGTGACTGGGGTATCATTAGGATCGTTCCAGGGATGTGTGATAGGAGCACTATTACTCATATTTTCTATGTGCATAACTGATTTGATGGACAAAGTGGACAGTAATCTATGGTTGTTTGCTGATGATGTTGTGGTGTATGGAAGGTGTCATCGTTGAGTGATTTAGGAGGATAAAAGATGACCTGGACAAAGTTCCCAGTTGGTGTGATAAATGACAGCTAACCCTAAATGTAGAAAAATATAAGTTACTGCAGAGGAGTTGGAAAAACAAATCCATAATGCCAGAATCCAGCATTAGTAGTGTCATGAATGAAGAAGTCACATTGTTTCAATATCTGGACGTAACATTGCAATGCGATATGAAATGGAACAAACGTGTGAGGGTCATGGTAGGGAAGGCGAATAATCATCTTTTGTTTGTTGGGTGGATTTTACTACAGTGTGGCTCAGCTGTGATGGACATCACATATAGGATGCTAGTGTGATCTCTTCTTGAGTACAGTTTGAGTGTCTGGTATCCGCAAGGGGTCGAATTAAAGCAGACATTGAGGTAATTCAGAGGCAGGATACTAGATTTGTTAACAGTAGGTTGAAACAACAACATACAAGTATTATGGAGATGTTTCTGGAACTCAAATGGGAATCCCTGGAGGGATT
This sequence comes from Schistocerca americana, assembly GCF_021461395.2. Taxonomy (NCBI): domain Eukaryota; kingdom Metazoa; phylum Arthropoda; class Insecta; order Orthoptera; family Acrididae; genus Schistocerca; species Schistocerca americana. The sequence goes on from NW_025726664.1 coordinate 251,304, forward strand.
TTGAGGAACACTGTGCTGACTGCAGAACAATTCTGCTTGCACCAACATACATTATGCGTAAGGACCACAAAGATAAGAGACAACAAATTAGGACTCATAGAGAGGCATATAGACATTCACTTTTTCCTCACTCAATTGGCAGATGGAACGGGAAAGGAACTGACTACAGTTGAAATAAAATTACTTGATAGTTGGCACTTCAAACGCCAATAAGAGTAGTCAGCGTCACGCTTGAACTGTCTGCTGTTGCCAAACTCCACCAAAATTGGCCAGTCACTTCCAATTCCTGGTTCAGCATTCTTTCTTGATGTATTTGTATCCCGAATTACGAGCCCGACACTTTTATTATGTATTTCATGACACGCGATAGCTACACCAAAAACAACACACATTAACAATGCTAATGAAAGACACACATTTCATTCATAGCACTAACCAAACACTACTGAATAACTCAGCACAAGGTGTGATTCAGTATCATACATATAGTTATCATATTCACAGAGATCATCTTACATTAGATAAGCTTTTCACTACACTGCGTGAAACTGAAATTTTTAAGGTTGCAATTCATAGTTGCAACTGGGTCACTACATTCACATATATAAATACTTCATGCAGTGCTGTGGCATAGCACAATGGTTGGCAGATTAATCTAATATGTAGCATGTTGTAGGTTTGAATCTCATCAATGTAGCAAAATTTTTATTTTTAAATCTAACCAAAAGAGTGTGATTATTATTTTCATTCAATTAATTGGTTTAAATATATTTTTTTCTATTTTTAATAATTTGCTGCATCATTTTTCATCATTGTTTTGACTGTTCTATTTGGTCTTATTTTTCTTCCTGTCATTATTTCTTCATTTGGAATCTGCCTCAGTCATCTATAATCCACGACCAAGTGCCCACATGGACTGTTCACTGGTTTCTAACATGGCAGCATGTGCAGCTAGTGTAAGGATAGTTACAGGTAACAAATGACATGGAGAAATTTCAATTTGCTTTCAGCCCTGAAATTGAGTTTTTGTTGTCGTGCGTTTACCCTTAAGGGTTAGCTTTAATTGCCATGAACAAAGCGATCATGATATTAGTACTGCTGCAGACTGTTGACCACAATTTTCTCGGCTGGGTTAGGACACAAGTTTACAGTCAGGGATACAAAACGGGTCGTCTGCCCCAGTTCAGTCACTGGTCACTTTAAATCAATAGTCGACAGAGTATCCAACATTTCTGACATACCTTGCACCAGCCACTAGAAAAATTGCTCTGTGTTAAACATTTAACATAATTTGTGAAGTGAGCTGCTTGTTTGTTGTCACCTGTAACCAAACGGTAGCTGGTAGCCAATGTGGCAACATTGTTGCAGCAAGTGATTGATGTCAACTATCAAGTAATTTTATTTAGACTATTGTAGTGAGACAGGGTACCTTCTGCCATGCACCATATGGTGGCTAGTGGAGTATGTATGTAGATGTGGAATCACATCCCATCTGGAAAGTCAGCCCTTGATCTGCAGTTCTGGGTAACTTTCTCAAAATCTACCCTTTTTCCTAGACCTATCCTTCACCCCTCTTCCTTCAACTTCAACCCTTCTGCCTGAAGAATGAGCTACTGGCTCTGAAGCTCGCCTAATTATAATCTTCTTTTATGTGTGTGTTCTGCCGCCACTTAGCAAGTAGGTTGTTTATCTATCCAATTCAATTATCATGTAAACAAAAGCTGCATTTAACACACCAAGTCTCTTTTACCAATCACTTTTAATATGTCCTACAGAATGTACTGTCTATCCTGTCCTTTTTTGAGATTACAGTTTTGTTGTACTTTTCTACAGGCATCATCTTACTTATTAGGAGTCAGTTCCTTCATGTTGTTGTTGTTGTTGTGGTCTTCAGTCCTGAGACTGGTTTGATGCAGCTCTCCATGCTACTCTATCCTGTGCAAGCTTCTTCATCTCCCAGTACCTACTGCAACCTACATCCTTCTGAATCTGCTTAGTGTATTCATCTCTTGGTCTCCCTCTACGATTTTTACCCTCCACGCTGCCCTCCAATGCTAAATTTGTGATCCCTTGATGCCTCAAAACATGTCCTACCAACCGATCTCTTCTTCTAGTCAAGTTGAAGAGCTGCATGTCCTCGGGAAAAATTATGGCTGTAGTTTCCCCTTGCTTTCAGCCGTTCGCAGTACCAGCACAGCAAGGTGTTTTGGTTAATGTTACATGGCCAGATCAGTCAATCATCCAGACTGTTGCCCCTGCAACTACTGAAAAGGCTGCTGCCCCTCTTCAGGAACCACATGTTTATCTGGCCTCTCAACAGAAACCCCTCTGTTGTGGTTGCACCTACGGTACGGCCATCTGTATCGCTGAGGCACGCAAGCCTCCCCACCAACGGTAAGGTCCATGGTTCGTGGGGGGAGTTCCTTCATAGTCAACAGTTAAGTAATGGGTGGCTGAATTCATATGTGGCATATGTCTCTGTAAGATGACTCATGAACTACTTCCTAGAATTACAATCAAATATGAAAATGCTGAGAAAGAACACAGTGTGATATTGCAAGATCAGTAATTAAAAAGATGTGCAAAACAGTTGATGCCGTGGCCATACCAGAAAGTGAGTGGCATGTCTGTTGAAGCCTGACTACAACCTAATGTGAAAAACAATTTGGGACAATCTGACACACAACTGATTCTATGCACCAATCTGTTCCCGTGGATGAAATGAAACAGCAGTTGCACAAAAATAGCCAAGGTGACTTAATCGGAGAGAAAGAGTGGTCATTGTTTTCTAGGATGCAAAAGGGATTGTATTTTAGATTAGCTTGCAAGACTGAAACAATACCTCACAAATACTATGCAAGTATTCTGACTCAACCGGATGAAAAAATATGGAGCCAAGACCCAGGGGGAAAAAAAAGTTTATCATCAGTGAAATGCATATGGTCACAAAGGCACTTTCACAATAGGAAAACTGGGAGTTTCAAGTGTGAAGTCTTCAAATATCTATTCCATTCTCCAATTTTTTCACATTCTGACTTTAGCTTCCTCTTCTTTTCTTTTTGTATGAATGATTCACTTAAGACTACATGCGTCACAGCTCAAAACCGCTTTGTGAGTCAACAACTGGATATGTTTTCACTGCTCTGTCTCTTGTAACTCCGTTGGACATGGAGGTAGCAAATGAGGATGCTGTGCTGTCAGAGTGACCTGAAGTCATATCCGATGCTGCCCCACATGCCCTCTCCCTATGTCGTTGTCATACTCACTGACAACTGTCATCGCGGGTCTTGTAGAATGTGACTCACTGCTGATCACATGACAGGTGCAGGTGTGAAAGGGTTACAATGTGCTCGGCGTACTTGCAGCAATTCTCCCATGGGCTCGTCAGACACGGTCAACCGGAAGCTTGCTGACAAGCAAACCGCCCTTACGTACCCAAGCAGTCCAACATGGGGACACTACCACATCTGAATGTCTCACAAATCTGCATACTGCATAATTCAATCAGCCTGGCAAATGGAGACACACAATTAGGCCCCTTCAAATTTTGTTACGTGCTGATAATGCTGACTCACAGAAGTACAGGGCATCTGTGTCCTTAACAGGGATCACTCGACATCTTACGCTCTTCACATCTCTTATAGCTCCTACCAGTCACGGTAACAATCCGAGACACAAACAAAGCTAATGCAATCTGGTGACCTTTTTATCCATTTCAGAGAGTTGCGACTCTCATAATTTACCACTGGTATGCACACTCGTGAAACTACGTTGCTTCAGGGAGCTTCCCTTTTTTTTCTTCAAGCAGTTTAGTTCTTTGAATCCATTTTTCTTGTAGCTCAGAATAATTATTTTATTGTGTAGCAAACTTACAGGCTAGCATTCTGGCCTGAGCTGTCTGAGTTGGTGGTCATGTGTGTGTGTGGTGTGCTTGCTTGTGTGAATGAATGGTGTGTATTTCTATTTCTTTTTCTGATGAAGGTTGTGGCCAAAAGCTTATGTGTAAGTGTCTTAACTGTGCCTGTCTGCATTTTAACGTGCCATCTTTATGGTAATTAGCACTCTATCTTTTCCTACACTGCTGATATTCCAACCTGTAGTTTCCATTGTTTGAACTTACGGTCTACTGTTTTATGTTGCAGTGCACTTCTACAAGTGTAATAAACAAATGTTGCCTTAGGAAAGTGTCACAATAACATCCATGTCTACCGTTTGCTATTTTTTACGAAATAGCATGTCACACTCGAAATTTAACTTAGCCAATGAAATAAGTTTGAAGATTTATTGTGTGTAAGAGACACGAGGGCCCACTGTGTGGGAAATGTGGGAAGTTCTGTGCAGAGACGGAGTTATCCACAGACGCAGTAAGTCTTGGGAGCTATACAGGTGTTTAAACATCGCCACCTGCTGGGATGAGGGGCCACTTACTCTGAGGTGGCGCTGTGCCAGCAACGAGCTCGACCCATTGATTAGCACCACAGATGACAATGAGCAACCAGCTGCTTCTCTGTGCAGAGATATAAAATTTATCGATTTTGGACATCGGGTGACAATCTGTCACATGGAGAACAATGTTTACTCTGGCAATTTTAACACTAATCTAGTGTTCTGCAACATATTAATGTGAAATGTTGTCTATGATGTTGAAGAGTTTAAGTTAAACTGATATCTGAGAATTTGTTGTTTTTGTGGCACTATCCGGAAAATGGCCTCTCTTGCAGCTCCAAGCATAAATGTATAGTGAAGAAGAATAATTAGCACAGCACACTGGAACCGAGTAGGGATCCGGTTTACTGCTCGGCCATAAATTAACATATTGTGAGTACACCAGAAGAGACGCTGTACACACTTGCATATACTACATGCACAAGTACAAGCATCGATCAAGCTACTGTGAAACTGCACTCTGTGTGACTCATCACTACATCAGAATACTGTAAATGTGGTGATTCCAATTTCGTAAGGTCTCTTCCTGTTTGTTTTCATCAGTTGGATCTTATTTTTCAAGTATGTGGGAATCCAATGAGCTGCCTGTTTGGATACATTCTTTCTGTATGTCCCACAAGTTGGATTCTTTGGAGACACATTGTAACAAGAGTTTTTAGGAATTTGCCTGGAGATTTCACACTGGGTTCTGTGTGATGTATTCCATCTTTTATTCTTGGACCTAAGATTTTTACTACAATTTTACATTCTTCTAATTCAGTTTGCTGTTTTCATGTCTTGTGTTGGACAAAGAGTCTCTCTCATGCATAAAGAAATTCTAATTTGATCACTGTTGTGCAATGTTAGATTTTAGAGTTCCAGGAAAAATACTTTTAGTTAACTGAGAGACAGTTTGTATTTTCTGAAGTCTGGATTCTATGCCTTCTTTTCATTATGATGTTCAGTGGTCTTTTTCACCTAATTATTTAAACTCTTTATCACCGAATACTATGTTGTTGCCTATATAAGTTCACCCAGTGCCATTTTGGTATCGTCCATTAATTTTTTATCCAGGTGAAATTATTAGTCCAATTTTCCTAGATTGCTCCCTTAATATTTCAATTTGCTTTAGCACATCAGTGATGTTTTTGTCAATTAGTATTATGTCATCGGTATAGGTTACACAATATAATTCTATCTTTAAGTTTACGTTCTAGTCAGTGTAATAGTGCACCTGCTCTTCTCCATTATCTTACAATTTTCTTAGGGGCATAGTTGAATAGCAATGTGTTATGCCATCCCATTTTCATATACTTATGTCTGTCTTAAATTACACTGCTTGAAAAAAAGTGAGACACTCAGAAGGTGGGGAGAAAACAAATTGAAACATAGCTAATTTAGAGGGTATGTGATGTTATTTCAGTGATAAGAAAACAGAGTCAAATTTACACAGAACTTATCAGTTTGAGCCCACTTATCAACACAGCAATGCACCCTGTCTGGCCTGGACAGTGCGGGAGGATGTCGTAAAGCTGCTGCATACCCTCCTGAGAAAGGTGATCCACAACTGTTGTAACTGGACATTGCAATCATGGATACAGGCAGTGGGATGGAGTTGACGTCCATGTTGGTCCCATAATGTTCTATCGGGGACAGATATGGGGATTTTTCTGGCCACAGGAGTATATCAACATCACGCAGACAACTTAAAGAGACACACACTACATGTGGACAAGCACTGGCCTGTTGAAAAATAGCACCACAATACTATTACACACTGCTGTACCATCAGAGTTCCCTCGGCCATTACAAGCCGTTACCTGAAGTCATACCCAATGGCTCCCCACACCATGGGACTGCTTTGTGACCCCCCCCCCCCAAAATGTGGAAGAATGGGACCTCTCCCCATCTCCCCGGGTCACTGTCGAACTTCTCCACGATAGTCATTTGGAGCAGTGCAGGACTGGGACTCATTAGTGAACATAATGTGACACCATTCATTAGCAGTCCGTACTTCTCGATCATGGCACCACTTCGCATGCAGTCATTTGCTTGGGTGTTAATGGCAGCCTATGTGCAGGACGGCAATTCCATAGTCTGGCTGCTCCTAGCTGTATGACACAGCATGTTGCAAGGAGTCTATTACAGTGAACTCCTGTTTATCCTAAATGATCGGGACGGTGGCCGGTTCCGATAACAAAAATTTCAGATAAATCAAAGTCCCCCTGTTTTCACATGTGAACACTCCAAATTGCATCAATATTGTGAAATACGATCGTAAAACGTGCGTAGGGTATGTAAAACGTTACTGATATGGTTGCAAATAACCCTGCACTTTTTTACTGAAAAAATTGTGTTGACATGTTAAAAAGGCACCAAACTATGATTGAAAACTCAAAGTTTTTAAGTGCTGTATAACAAAGCTCGTTTATTTTGCATTCTTACAGAAAAAATCTCCCTTATTTGGCAGCAGGAAATAACAGGAGTTTTAATATTATTACCTACTCTTTTGAGTAAAAAATAAACTACTGAACAAAATTATGAAACAAATCTAAAGATTACTCAAAGGAACAAAAAGTCTGTCTAGAGGAACTTTCAAGAAAATTAAAAAAAAAAAAAAACTTTTTAAGTTATGGACATAGAAGTTCTAGGATGCTTCATTAGAGTTTATTTTTTGGTAACGAAGTCACAAACGTCTTTTTTTTTGTTTTTTTGCTTGAGAAACTATTGCTGCAACAATACATCTCCAACGTTGAAATCAAACTATTTCAAGATAAATCGTCTCCGCCTGTTGGCTGATGTACTCCAGGGCAGTTTGGATCACTTCGTAACAGAATGTGTGAGGAATATTTTTCTCTGATTCATCATCAGAAACATAGTCTTCTGACACTTTATGATCGGTCACAATTTGGACGATTTCATCCTCAGTCACATGAAAAAATGCCATTTTCTATCCACTCTTCAATGTCTTCGAAGTGTGTGTCTTTACAACCAGCTTCTCCAGTAAATTCACCAAAATTATGTCAGCTTGAGTTTCGGTGTTGCCTCCTCCTTCCCACCACTTAGGTTGCCTTACGATCTAAGAGTTTTTTCCAAGACCTAACAAGAGGAACTGGAGGAATTAGATTCCAAGCTTCAGCAATCAATGAATGACACTTAAAACATCGATTTTTTTAAGAGCTTCCACAAAATCATCTGCAGCATCAATCACACCTATTAATTATTCCAGCATCTTGCGTCTGTAATGTTTTTCCATCGCCTCAAGAATACCTTGGTCCATTGGTTGACATAGAGATGTGACATTTTGTGGGAGAAATACAACTTTGATATCCCCATCTTGCAGATCACCTGGGTGAGAAGGAGCATTGTCCACAAGAAGTAGCACTTTTCAAGGAAGTCCTTTTCCTTCCATGTAATTTACTACAGTTGGAACAAACTCTGCCTGGAACCACTCTCTGAAGATGGCACTGTTCATACATGCCTTAAGACTGACTCGTGTACCTCAGTGGCAAACTGGTTGGTTGGTGTCTAAATGCTCTTGGTGTTTTGGATTTGCCAATTAAAGTAAGACACAGTTTATGATTGCCAGTGGCATTACTGCAAGCAAGGACAGTAAATCTTTCTTGGATTTTTTTGTATCCTGAAGCCATTTCTTCTTCTTTAGAGGCAAGGGTTTTCATTGGCAGCATTTTGTAATTCAACCCAGTTTCATCACATTTGTAAAGTTGATTGCCAGTATAACCTCCTTTGTCAATGATTGTGTGCAGTTTCTTCTTAAAATCAGTGTAGCAGCTTCATCCCCAGATAATGATTTGGCACTGATGGCAATTTCATGAATGCCATGCTGCTTCTTGAAACGATCCTGCTGGCCATTACTTCCGAGCAATTCTTGCTTCTTTCCTTCAATCAGCTCATCAGCTCATTTTGACAAAGTAGAGGACCTGAAACTGACACACCTTTGGCTCTTATTTATTCGTGCCACAAAAATAATGCCTCTTCTAACTGAGGATGTGCACCTTTTCTCATTGCTTTTCAAGATTTCACTGCGCTGCCCAATGCTTGGATGGAACAAAATTTTTAAATTCCTGATCAATTTGTCTTCCAATCAGTAATTGTACTCCTACTCTGCAGCAACTTTTGTGGGTGGCTCACCAGCATCAATTCTCTGCAAAGTGTGAAGCTCTTTTTCCAACAAGATCGCATTCATTTTATGTTTCGTGCCTGTAGTCACGTTCAGTGTTCTTTCTACAGACACTCGACTGAGTCCTTTATGGTTTTTGGCCCCTTTTATCTCTGGACACTTTAAGGCACATAGTGGGAGCACGAAACCTCAAATCAGAAACACACAGATGCACAACTTGACAACACTCGAGATGCACTAGACAAACTTTTGACTTTTGAAACCAGGCTGTGGCAGCCATCAAATGAAAGCATTCGATACATCTATGCCATTTCCTCTGTTCTACCCAAGCCCACGTGGCAACACAACAGGGTGTTGTACATTCACTGTTAAACACTCAGCTTTGATGTACCGACAACAAGTGGAAAGTGTTAGGGGGCGCACTCTAATTGTCGGTTTTGACAGGGCTACGTTGCGCTGCATAGAACAATACTGTATGTACTGTACTACCAAGGAGTTCCAATAGATGGCAGTGGCATGAAACCATGCAATATGAATAAGAAACACACTAGAGCTTCAACCAACACACGCACGAATTGACGATACTTGGACTTTTGACACGCACCAGTGCACTGATTAGCAGTAGATTGCCAAAAAACACCAGCAAATGCTTGGCTCCAGGTGCACGCAAACTGAAACTTGTCAAGTGTCAATCTAGCTAGCCAAAAGTGTAGCTGCACGAGAGTTTACTGTACTTGTTCTCAGATGGCAGTCACAGATGTGAACAGGTTACAATGTACTCAGTACACTACACAGTGATGCTCCCTTGTAGTGGTCTCATGTAGTCAACTGGAACATTGATGATGAGTATGCCCTTACTTTCCAACATCAGGCCACTGTCAGATCCAAATACTCCAAAAATACAGATGTTGCAAGGTTTAACCAGGCGACCAAATGGACATCCACAATGAGGTTTCTTTCAAACTCTCATCAGATAATGCTGTCTCACACCAATATGCAGCACCTTCATATCCTCCAGAGTGATGATTCATCTGACGCTATTTGCATCCCTTATATACCACATGATGCTTGCTAAACAGCAATAAAAACAAAGAACACTAATGAATAATGAAGGAAAAGACAGACTGTTACTTACCATAAAGAAGATACCTTAGGCTGCAGATGGGCAGAATTAAAAGACACTTACATAAAGCTTTCAGCCACAGCCTTCACCAGTAAGTAGTAATCTGCCTTTTCCAATATTGTTGATATTCCTACTGGAGTTTCCATTGTTTCAAGGACACTGATGCTTTTCTGTGAGTGTTTGCTTTTTGATGTTTTCTGCATTTTAGCTTTTTTTTAAAAAAAGAAAAAAAAAGAAAGAAAGAAAGAAAAAAAAAGGATTTGTTGCTGGAAAACTTCTGAAGTCCAATAAAGGAGTTACAACAGCCATATATGGTTATCTGGTGGACCTTGCAGAACCAAATTCTAGGGCTGAAATATCTTGTTGACCAATGGGCATTAATCAGAATGAATACTAAATAAAAATTAAATCCAAGTTTACACAAAAAACACAGGTTCTATCACTGTTGTTTTTCGTTCTATTTTGCTCTTATGTTTGCTATGACTTGTTAAACAGAAATTTTCTTTCTATCTATAGAGTTACATTTGCTGTAATGTATCTTACCTCCATGTTGTTTCTTCCTTCTTCTCACTGCTGCCCCAATCATGGCAAGCAAGTCATCCTCACTGCATTTGCTTCGTATTGCATCTCTGAAACAACTGTTAAAACACCCGTTAAACAGTACCAGGCAATTACCACACAGTGAAATGTTGGTACACTAAAAAGGAAGAAAAACTTTGCAGAAATCTTCAACAGTAATCTTGTAGTCTGCAGTAGGCAACAGCAGGATAACAAACCCACTGGACAAGAATGGGAAAGTCATGATAGAAGTTACTTTTATTTTTATAAATAAACAGGTATCTTACACAAATGCTCAAGAGTGTACATAGGATCTTGGGCTGAAGAGGTGGAGCAGAAACTGACATTAGTTTTGTTGAAGAGGGAGTACTGGAACACAGCACAATTTCTTGCAAAATGAAGCCAAATTTATTGATAAACTCTTAATTAATTGCCAAGCTCACTAATGTGATCATTTTACGACAGGTACTTACTGCTTGGAGTATATGTGACTTTTCAGGCTTGCCTGATAGATCTGTTGCAAAAACACTTTGGGTTCCCCACCAGATAACATTATGCAAGTCCCTCCCTCAATATTTAAGTGACACAACGTTTTGGCATCTACAGGTGGTGGTGATTTCCACCATCACTGCTGCAAGATGCAACTGGCAATTTCCACATGACAGCTTTGAAATTTATCATGTGGATGACTATGACCATCATACACTCCGGGAAATGGAAAAAAGAACACATTGACACCGGTGTGTCAGACCCACCATACTTGCTCCGGACACTGCGAGAGGGCTGTACAAGCAATGATCACACGCACGGCACAGCGGACACACCAGGAACTGCGGTGTTGGCCGTCGAATGGCGCTAGCTGCGCAGCATTTGTGCACCGCCGCCGTCAGTGTCAGCCAGTTTGCCGTGGCATACGGAGCTCCATCGCAGTCTTTAACACTGGTAGCATGCCGCGACAGCGTGGACGTGAACCGTATGTGCAGTTGACGGACTTTGAGCGAGGGCGTATAGTGGGCATGTGGGAGGCCGGGTGGACGTACCGCCGAATTGCTCAACACGTGGGGCGTGAGGTCTCCACAGTACATCGATGTTGTCACCAGTGGTCGGCGGAATGTGCACGTGCCCGTCGACCTGGGACTGGACCGCAGCGACGCACGGATGCACGCCAAGACCGTAGGATCCTACGCAGTGCCGTAGGTAACCGCACCGCCACTTCCCAGCAAATTAGGGACACTGTTGCTCCTGGGGTATCGGCGAGGACCATTCGCAACCGTCTCCATGAAGCTGGGCTACGGTCCTGCACACCGTTAGGCCGTCTTCCGCTCACGCCCCAACATCGTGCAGCCCGCCTCCAGTGGTGTCGCGACAGGCGTGAATGGAGGGACGAATGGAGACGTGTCGTCTTCAGCGATGAGAGTCGCTTCTGCCTTGGTGCCAATGATGGTCGTATGCGTGTTTGGCACCGTGCAGGTGAGCACCACAATCAGGACTGCATACGACCGAGGCACACAGGGCCAACACCCGGCATCATGGTGTGGGGAGCGATCTCCTACACTGGCCGTACACCACTGGTGACCGTCGAGGGGACACTGAATAGTGCACGGTACATCCAAACCGTCATCGAACCCATCGTTCTACCATTCCTAGACCGGCAAGGTAACTTGCTGTTCCAACAGGACAATGCACGTCCGCATGTATCTCGTGCCACCCAACGTGCTCTAGAAGGTGTAAGTCAACTACCCTGGCCAGCAAGATCTCCGGATCTGTCCCCGATTGAGCATGTTTGGGACTGGATGAAGTGCCGTCTCACGCGGTCTGCACGTCCAGCACGAACGCTGGTCCAACTGAGGCGCCAGGTGGAAATGGCATGGCAAGCCGTTCCACAGGACTACATCCAGCATCTCTACGATCGTCTCCATGGGAGAATAGCAGCCTGCATTGCTGCGAAAGGTGGATATACACTGTACTAGTGCCGACATTGTGCATGCTCTGTTGCTTGTGTCTATGTGCCTGTGGTTCTGCCAGTGTGATCATGTGATGTATCTGACCCCAGGAATGTGTCCATAAAGTTTCCCCTTCCTGGGACAATGAATTCACGGTGTTCTTATTTCAATTTCCAGGAGTGTATTTAGAATTCAGAGGATTTCATAGAATACCTGAAGATGCTTAAACTAGAACTTTCAGATCTTTTAGTTAGCTCAAATGTTATATCATTACTTACAAAAGTGCCCCTGCAGCCCTCATTAGAGGTTATTAACAGCAAGTTTGAGAAAGAAATTGTGGTGCTGTTTAAACATGTGCATACCTCATCCTATTTCTTATGTAACACCAACTACTTTAATCAAGTGGACAGTGTTCCCATGGGAGATCCTCTATTTCCCTTAGTAAATATCCAACATTCCTCCTTCTGGCAGAATGCTGAAGAGACATTTGTGGTGTGGCCCACATAATACAGACACTACCTATGTCCCTGCAGCATTTGCACTCGCTCCATCTGAATATTCAGTTCACTGTGGAAGTACAAAAAGATAGCAGCTTACCATTCCTGGATGTCACAGTTAGAAGAAAAGCTGACAGAACACTGGGGCATAGTCTCTACTGCAAACTGATACACGCAGAGTTATATTTGCGGTCCAAAAGTTGCCATCACCCTGCACAATGTGGTAGTGTCTTACACTCCCTGGCACATAGAGCACACGTGATCTCAGATACCAACAGTCTGCCTGGTGAACTGTAAAACCTAATAACAGTGTTGCAGCAGAACGTTTATTCTTGTAAATAGATTTGCAATGTGTTCTGAGCAAAGCAAGTTCAGTGTAGGGATGTAAATGAAGATACTTAGACAAGCATTGCAAATGGCTTTCTTACCATATTTCAGTGGCATGTTTTCAAAAATAGAAAGAATCGCTAGGAGAAACAGAATCAAGTGTGTTTTTCGTCTACCAGCGAAACTAAGGAAGTGTTTGTGTTAAGTTAAAGACAATCTTGACCCTAGAAAACATAGATCATATATAAGATCTGATGCCATTATGGGAAATCTTATATAGGGCAGACACCTCACATTGTGCAAGAACACTGTGTTCAACAGCACTGACAAAAATGCCACCCAGTAAATTAGTGGTAGCAGAGCACTGCCTGAATACAGGGCACCACACGTTTCCCAAGAGGCCATACGGTGGGCAATCTTACCAACAGGAATATGGAATTTTGACTAAGCACTGCCCAGAATCCAGCACTGACTGCCATGAAATTAAAACAGTAGAAACCAGATCCTCCGATGTATGACCTGATGCAGCACCTTGCAGAGAGTTAATTCAGCTTTTAACCACACGAGTGTCCAGAAGTGCAGTCATTGCCCACAACACATAAGCAGAAGGCTACTATGAATGGCATTTCCATCCAACTGGGAGTGCCTGTCCACACATTCATACTCCTGCTTCTAGCCTGACAAATTTCAATTCTGCTGTGCGAATATCACCAGTCACATCTTGCAGCAGTGATGACAGGACCCACCACTACCTGAAGATGACGAACAGTTGTGTTGGTGAAATATTGCGAGGCTTGCACAAAGTTATTCAGTGGCCAATCTGAGAAGATTTGTATACATTATTTTTCTGTGACACAGGTATTGTGCAGCAAAATGTGATAACTTTCTGCATTTGCCTTTTTGTAAATTTCAAAATACCCCAAAAATTGGTGAGAAACACTGAACATATGACGTAACCAGATGACATACCCCACAGCATGTGCAGCAGTCGGGGTTGAGTGTAAAGGAATGATTGAGCAGTGCAATACTTTCATTTGAGAAAACAGAGCAAATTTCAAAACATTTTGTAAATATGATCTGTTGTAAATGTAGATGTTACAAAATTACTGTCCTTGCTGTAATCAAGCAAAAGCAGTTCTGATTTTGTGTTTTTTGCTTCTGTCACTTCTCTTTTTGTTTACAGACATTAGTTAGTAAAGAAAACAAAGGTCATTTAATGGCGATGATGCTATTCTGAAGTTTACACTCATCTACTTATGGTAGGTTTTCATTGTACTGTACTTTGCAAGAAATCAAGGAAACTGCAAGACCATCACTAAAGTCGCACACATGTATCCGTAGCCACAACGATATGAATACTTGACTTGGGTTGGGATGATCAAGTGTGACAGACCAAGAGGCTCAACCACTGCAAGCATGGCAAGGTACATCATCTGGTGACATTTGTCATTCGCTTTTGACACATTTCCCAACATTTGTATCGTATCCAACATTTGTGATCCACTGTGTCTTGTATTAAATTACTTGTCTCAGGGTCATCTACAGTGCTTTGGAGGTTTTTAAATGTTAATACGCATCACCCTGTGTGTGTGTGTGTGTGTGTGTGTGTGTGTGTGTGTGTGTGTGTGTGAGTATGTGTGTGTATGTGTGTGTTTATATATATGAAACAAATACTAACAAAGAGATAGAGGGCCTGGTGAGTACTTACCTCAGCTCAGTACAGCCGATAGATACACAAAACAGAACAGAAAATTGACGTATCCTAGCTTTCGGAACTTCGTTCCTTCATCAGGGAGGACAGAGGGGAAAAAAGGGGAAGAAGGGAAAGTGGATTCAGTTATTCACAACCCAGGTTATGAAGCAACAGGGGAAAGGTAAACAGGGAGGGTAGCAAAGATGGAGGCATGGATGTCAGAGGGAAGCCAAAGATATTCTACTGTAATTACTGTGCCAGCTTCAAACCAAGGAGGATGAATACAGAAGTAAAGAGGTACATAGTATAAAGATAAACACAACTATGTAGGATAAAAAGATGCGTGAATGGCTAAAGTGGAAAGGGAAAGAGGAGAAGACTAAAGAGTAAATGGGAGTGAGGTTGGTTAACATAGGTTCAGTCCAGGGGGATGGCGGGATGAAAGGATGTGTTGGAGTGCAAGTTCCCATCTCCGCAGTTCCGAGGTACTGGTGTTGGGTGGGAGAAGCCAAATGGCACATATGGTGTAGCAGGTTCCTAGGTCCCTAGAATTATGCTGGAGGGCATGCTCCGCTACTGGGTATTGGACATCTCCTAGGTGGACAGTTCGTCTGTGCCCATTCATGCGCTCAGCCAGTTTAGTTGTCGTCATACCAATGTAAAAGGCTGTGCAGTGCAGGCATGTCAGCTGATAAATGACGTGCTGTCTCACATGTGGCCCTGCCTTGAGTTGTGTATGTTATACCAGTAGCGGGGCTGGAGTAGTTGGTTGTGGGGGGATGCATGGGGCAGGTTTTGCATCGGGGTCGGTTACAGGGGTAGGAACCGCTGGGTAGAGAAGGTGGTCTGGGAATATTGTAGGGTTTGACAAGGATGTTACGGAGGTTAGGGGGTCAGCAAAAGGCAACTCTGGGTGGTGTGGGGAGAATATTGTCAAGGGATGATCTCACTTCAGGGCTTGACTTGAGAAATTCATATCCGTGGCAGAGTAATTAGTTGATGTATTCGAGGCCAGGATAATATTTTGTGACAAGGGGGATGCTTCTGTGTGGCCTGGGGGTAGTAACATTGTTGTTGGGTGGGGAGGAATGTATTGTTTGGGAGATCTGTTTGTGGACAAGGTCTGCAGGATAGTTGTGGGAGAGGAAAGCACTGATATATAATATAATACAGGGAAACATTCCAAATGGGAAAAATATATCTAAAAACAAAGATGATGTAACTTACCAAACGAAAGCGTTGGTAAGTTGATAGACACACAAACAAACACACACACAAAATTCAAGCTTTCGCAACCCACAGTTGCTTCATCAGGAAAGAGGGAAGGAGAGGGAAAGACGAAAGGATGTGGGTTTTAAGGGAGAGGGTAAGGAGTCATTCCAACCCTGGGAGTCGAAAGACTTACCTTAGGGGGGAAAAAGGACAGGTATACACTCGCACACACACACACACACACACACACACACACACACACACATATATCCATCCGCACATATACAGACACAAGCAGGGTATATGTGCGGATGGATATGTGTGTGTGTGTGTGTGTGTGTGTGTGTGTGTGTGTGTGTGTGTGTGCGAGTGTGTGTGTGTGTGTGTGTGTGTGTGTGTGGCATACTGGTCTGAACTATGCAGCCTTCAAATGGAAGTTTTTTGATCACTCCTTATTTTGCACCCTGCCACCTTGGCAATATGTACCGCAAATCATCAGACAGACGACCTTCCTGCATGCTTCGAGCATCCCCCGGTGCTGTTCCGAACCAATGCTAATCTTTGTAACTGTGACGAGCAGTGTGCAGATTGCATCTTTGTATCCCACAAAGAGGTGATAGTTCCCAGTGGCATGAATGGTTACTGTTTATTGACTGTCACTGAGTTGGTGAGTCATTTGCTACATTGTGGCCCACCTGTTCGCTGCTAAAGCCATGCTAGTCAGTGGTAACCCCTGTCAATGATATCCTGTTGCCCATAGCAGTTCACTCTGCTGATTGTGGTAGTATTTTCCTTGAATAAATCTGCTCACAGTACACCTTTGACACTGTGGTACAAGAAAGCCCAATGACTACACACCCATATAGAATAAGTGTCTCGAGCCATGGTTACCCACGATATGGCAGTGATAAAATCACCCTGTGATCAACCGTCACACTGCAGCTGTAAGCTGCACCTCCTTTTTCAGAATACTCAGGTTTATTAATTTGAAGTAAATCAGATCTTTTGCAGGAAGGTTTAACAAAAAGAGCACATCCACGAAAGGATGAAACCATGTCTAATTAACTGGAACACAAAATTAATAATTAGTGGTGACAAAGATCCTCTGCAATAAAAAATAATGTCCACTTACTTCATGTATTAGTCTTCAAGTGACAGAATATATGTAACTGTGTCCTTCTTATTTACACTGATTAAACAATGGAAATTCCAGGTAGGAATATCAACAGTGCAGAGAAAGATAGATCACTATTTACCATAAAGAAAACAAAGTTGCACACAGGCACAACACACAAGCAAGCACTCCACGCGCGCACGCACGCACACACACACAGAGAAAAAAAAACTGCCAAGTCCAGCAGCTAGGGGCAAGCTACTGGAGTTGTCAGTCATATGTGTGTGACACGTGCTTGCCTGTGTGTATGAATGTGTGTGTTTCTCTGTATCTCTTTTGCTGACGAAGGCTGTGACCGAAAGCTTTGTGTAAGTGCCTTTTTAATTGTGCCTGTCTACAATGTAACATGTCTCCTTTACAGTAAGCAGCAATCTATGTTTTCCTATATTTTTCATTTACACAGATGTAATTAACAAATCAGAGTCTATTTATTCCAGAGAAGTGACAGTTTGTTCATGACAGTTCAGCACAAATCTGATTTTTTATATACAGCAAGGCTACCTATAAATTATTCTGTGTGCCAGTGTTCATGCTGACTATAGGGATTCACACGGATCATGTGTAATTTGACATCTGGTCCTGTAAACTTACTTCTGCTCAACGTGAAAAATTCTCCAATCCACATTTTATAATTAACCTTAGCATATCAAATAATGCACCCTTCGATATAACTGCTTATTGTCCACTTCCCATCACTCTATTCCCAATGTCAACCCAGTTGACCTCTTCTTCTAATCCAAAAACCATGGTTGACTCAATGTTTGCTATTGCAAGCTATTGCTATTGCAGCACAAAAGTGCCAGAGGCACCAGTAATGATATATAATTAAAAATACTAGAAAGTAAGGCTCACTGGTCCGTACATGCTAAGACAAACACTACAAGTGTGTAAGACACCGCGCTCTCACACAACAAGTACAAGGTCTGAATACATTCCATTTACGATACACTAAACTGTTTCATTCACGGTGCAATATACATACTCTCTCCCCAATAAACAGAATAGTTATAACTCAATTGTTCACAAGTGTATATTATGACTCTTGCCACAGCTATGCAGTCAGTATGCCACAGGGGTGCCATAGAAAGGGATCAGGTTCAATTCCTTGTAGAGCCGGGAAATTCTGCTCGGTGGACGGACTGGAATAGGGTACACTCTGCTTGTAGTTCCAGCTGAGGAGCTACTCAAGTGAGAAGCAGTGTCTTCAACTTCTGGAAGTTGATAACAGCCTGGAGAGTTGTATACTGACCCCCTAACTCTCCATAGATACGAGGGTCGGTCAAAAAGTAATGCCTCCCATTTTTTTTCTACTTAAAGAAATTAAGTTAAGTGAAAAATTTGAATTTGGCGCCATTCCTCAAACCTTCTTCTGCAATCCACTGCAGTAGTAACTTTCTGTGTCAACAGGTGGCAGCACAGCAGAAGTTTGTAAGATGGGCGACATCGATGTTCGTTTGAGACAGCGTTGTGTGATTGAATTCTTGAATGCAGAAGGTGAAACGCCCATACGCATTCATGAAAGACTGAAGAAGGTGTATGGTGTTGTGACAGTGGATGTCAGCACTGTTAGACGATGGGTTCGTCGTAAGGAAGCTGAAGGGCAAACACCGTTGACTGACGAAAAGCGGAGCGGCAGGCCGGTGAGTGCAGTGACTCCAAACAACATTCAGCAAGTTGATGACATCATTCGTGGTGACCGTCGGGTGACTGCAGATGAAGTGTGTCGCATTATTTCTCTTAGTAAAGGCAGTGTGATCACGATTATTAAACAATTGGGGTACTCAAAAGTTTGTGCACTGTGGGTTCCAAGAATGTTAACCGATCAGAATAAAGAGGCAAGGAAAACAATAGCCTCCCAACACTTGCAGCGCTTCCGTTTGGAGGGAGATGAGTTTCTGAAAAAAATTGTGACCGGGGACGAAACATGGGTGCATTTTTTTGAGCCCGAATCAAAGAGGCAGTCAATGGAGTGGCGTCACACAAGCTCGCCGAGGAAGAAAAAATTCACAACTGTGCGATCGGCAGGGAAAGTTATGGCAACAGTTTTCTGGGATACAGAGGGTGTGATTCTGGTTGATTTTTTGGAGCAGGGATGCACAATAAATTCTGTTCAATACGTCACAACCCTCAACAAACTTAAAGCACGTCTTCAGCGAGTTCGCCCAACAAAATCAATGGCAGATGTTCTTCTTTTGCATGACAATGCAAGACCACACACCAGTCGTCACACCTCTGACGAGACTGTCAAAATTGGATGGGAAGTTTTGCCTCATCCCCCATACAGCCCTGACCTGGCACCATCAGACTTCCATCTGTTCGGGCCACTAAAAGAAGCTCATCATGGGATTCATTTTGAAGATGAGGAGGCCATCAAAACATCCGTGCGTCAATGGCTTAGGAAGCAGAGCTGTGATTTTTACCGTGCTGGGATACATGCCCTTGTTCAAAGATGGACCAAAACTGTAGAGATGGGTGGAGATTACATTGAAAAATGACAAAATGATCCTCAATGTTGTGGTTTTCAACCCATGTAATTGCATTTAAATTTCCTGACAATTAAACGTAGAAAAAAAAATAGGAGGCATTACTTTTTGACTGACCCTCGTATATAGTAGAGGACATCTCTCGAAGGGCATTGCGTGGTCTTCTGGGCCCAATGCAGAGTTCCTTTATCAATGTATATTGTATATCACCACTTGTACACACTCATCAGCACAGTACTATATTGTCTCTTCGCGTGGCAAATTTTTATTCCCTTGTTTCCAGATCAAGATTTTTCCACTTCCTCTTCTTCTTCTTCTTCTTCTTCTTCTTCTTTTTTTTTTTTTTTTTTTTTTTTTTTTTTTACCACACATATTCCACACGGTTTATGCTCACTCCTTCAATGATACTTCCTATCCTCCTCTAGTGTCCGAGTTGTCCCTGCTTTCCTGCGTGTTTGTTGGTTTAAACACCCTTGTTTCAAAAGAGAGTGACAGCTTCGATACAGTCTTGTCAACATTTTGTATTTTTATTTAGCAATTATTGTTTGAGCCTTATAGGCGAATGTCACAAGATATTGTCAACCACTGCATTCACTAGATTGGAATGGGGTTCATGGTAACTTATCAATTCATTTTTTAAGTTGCTGTTATCTTTTTCATCTTATCTTGGACTAGCTTTTCCATACTCCCACTCTATTTTACGTAGTCAAACAGTTATCTGCCCTTGCAAACTTGCTCCTTTACTACCAAGTTAACTAATACTGGGCAGCCTAACAGAAGTTCCAATATCCAGTCTTTCACCACAATTCACCTACACACACTTTTCACTCACTGATTTTCTTTTTTCAATGTCATAAATATTTTGCTTTCACAGACTGCTGTGCTATGAACATAAAATTGTAGGAACATCTGCCTCACAGGTCATTTTTTTTTTTATTAAAGAATATGTTCCTTGCTTATTCCTATTTGCTTCTGATACATTTCCATTCTCACTTTTATTTTGTTTTGATCCATTTCTTTTTTCTTTGATAGACAAGTCAAACAACAATGGCAATATGTTGCAGCCCCTTGTGTTTCACCCTACTTACTATGAACTTACTTTTCTTAGCTTCCAATTTTATTAGTCATTTGGTTTTTAAGATACTTAAATTAATTGTTTGTCCCTGTATTTTTATATCTTATTTTACCTTCGGTTGATAAAGGATTTCTGGTATGCTCACAAAGAGAGAGCTGATTCTTCCCACCCCTCACCCCCCTTACCTTGTCCTGAAGCAAACTTATCGCCAAGTATCTTGCAGTTTTTTTCCTATTATTAATCTCTTAGTCTAGTCATCAATTTAAAAGTGTCAGTTGTTGGTCCCATTGTCTAATAATTTGTACATTTATACACATGAAGTTCCAATTTTTATTTGGAACATATAGACTCTGATAATCATGAATCACAGTTCAAATGGCTCTGGGCACTATAGGACTTAACATCTGAGCCAAGGCAGGATTCAAACCTGCGACCGTAGCAGTCACGCAGTTCTGGACTGAAGCGCCTAGAACCGCTCGGCAACAGTGGCTGACGAATCATAGTTACCATCACATGGACAGAAATATTGTGTTAACTTTATTACAACATAGGGACATAACTAAAAATGTCTTTACATAATTTCCAGTTCTGATTACTTTCCTTTAATTTAATCTCACAAATAGGTTAGTGTAACATGATGTTGACAGAGGCAAATTATATATACTCACAAATTATTTAGCTAGAGGTATCTGGTTTGTATGTCTGGGAGGGAGGAGGGTGCAAGCTGAAAACTTCAAGAAAAGATTACTCATTTCATACCTGCTGGATTTAACTGCAGTTTATCTCTTCCATATACCAACCACATACCTAATGTGCATGGCAAACAGTTTGAAAGTATTATTCTATACTCAGCATTTGGAACTATCAGTTCCTTAATGAGAGAGGAAAGAGGGATAAGTTTCTGAAGGTCTCAAAGGTCACTCGGACTCCATGACTAATGTGAGGACAAGAGGAACAAATGTGTCTATAAGAAGTTTTGGAATTTCACCTCCTGGAGGTAAAATACTGATCAGTCTGTCAGTCTTCTAGTAATTTTATGGTTTCCTCACATGAATTTTCACTTGGACACGATTATTCTATGTTTCATCACTCACCTGAGAGATATCTCTGAATTCCCAAAGAGACACACCTTCAAATTGCCATCAGCTGTTATCCGTAAACGGTTGCACGTGCCACAGAAGTGTTCACTCATTGAGGTAATAAATCCCACATGTCCCTTGAAGCCCGGCACATGGTATGCCTGCAAAAAGAAATTGTAAGAAAATAGCTACTGCTGTTGTGAAAATACTATAAATGTGTTGCTCACCAAGTGGAGGAAGGAGAAAATGTGCATTAAGGGGAGTTTGAACGCCATATCCTGACAATGTTAAATTTAGTGACTTAACTTCCCCGTATTTCAGGAACAACTGTAGCCATTGACAAGAAACTTTTACAGGACATTAAACTATATGTTCTGAGTCTTACAATAATTGCATTTCAGCCACTGCTTTTGGAAATACAATTTTTTAATTACACAGTTAAAATTTTGTGTACTTTTTTGTATGTTATTCTAAATAATTTTATTTATACATAACATTATGTTCTTCTTTTAGTTCAGAAGGCTCAGGATACATACTGAAAATTTGAATTCGCTATTCGAATTAGTTACTGAGATTTAGGGAAAAATGCAAGACAAAATGTAAATTTTCAGGAAGAGTTTTTAAAGTTTTAATAGACTGTAACTCAATATATGCTTAACATTTTATTTTTAGTCACTCAGAAGCACCCTGCACCATACTGTATATCATCCTCTTGATCTTTTTTAAGTTTTTTCTTGTTTTCTTCTTTCTGGACTCTGTAGTGGCCAACTGTGCTGCATACTCTGCTATACCAGTGCAAACCTTGTCCATCCATTCAAATTCTCTGATGCAGTTTGCTCCAGAATTAATTCCCATATGTTGTAGCACTTTCACGCTACCAATGTTGCCATCAGTAAAAGCAATAACAGCATGACTGACCCCCACTTTAGTGTCTTCATTACAAGAAAAACATTTTTTGGTCTACATCTACATCCATACTCCTCAAGCCACCTGATGGTGTAGGGTACCTTGAGTACCTCTATTGGTTCTCCCTTCTATTCCAGTCTCGTATTGTTCGTGGAAAGAAGCATTGTCGGTATGCCTATGTGCGGGCTCTAATCTCTCTCATTTTATCCTCATGGTCTCTTTGCGAGATATACGTAGGAGGGAGCAATATACTGCTTGACTCCTCGGTGAAAGTATGTTCTTGAAACTTCAACAAAAGCCCGTACCGAGCTACTGAGCGTCCCCCCTGCAGAGTCTTCCACTGGAGTTTATCTAACACCTCTGTAACTCTTTCCCGATTACTAAATGATCCTATAACAAAGCATGCTGCTCTCTGTTGGATCTTCTCTATCTCTTCTATCAACCCTATCTGGTACGGATCCCACACTGCTGAGCAGTATTCAAACAGTGGGCGAACAAGTGTACTGTAACCTAATTCCTTTGTTTTCGGATTGCATTTCCGTAGGATTCTTCCAATGAATCTCAGTCTGGCATCTGATTTACCCACGATCAACTTTATATGATCATTCCATTTTAAATCACTCCTAATGCATACTCCCAGATAATTTATGGAATTAACTGCTTCCAATTGCTGACCTGCTATATTGTAGCTAAATGATATGGGATCTTTCTTTCTATGTATTCGCAGCACATTACACTTGTCTACATTGAGATTCAATTGCCATTCCCTAAACCATGCATCAATTCGCTGCAGATCATCCTGCATTTCAGTACCATTTTCCATTGTTGCAACCTCTCGATATACCACAGCATCATCCGCAAAAAGCCTCAGTGAACTTCCGATGTCATTCACAAGGTCATTTATGTATATTGTGAATAGCAACGGTCCTACGACACTCCCCTGCAGCACACCTGAAATCACTCTTACTTCGGAAGACTTCTCTCCATTGAGAATGACATGCTACGTTCTGTTATCTAGCAACTCTTCAATCCAATCACATAATTGGTCTGATAGTCCATATGCTTTTATTTTGTTCATTAAACGATTGCGGAGAACTATATCGAACGCCTTGCGGAAGTCAAGAAACACAGCATCTACCTGGGAACCCGTGTCCATGGCCCTCTGATTCTCGTGGACGAATAGCGCGAGCTGGGTTTCACACGATCGTCTTTTTCGAAACCCATGCTGATTCCTACAGAGTAGATTTCTAGTTTACAGAAAAGTCATAATATTCAAACATAATACATGTTCTAAAATTCTACAACTGATCGATGTTAGAGATATAGGTCTACAGTTCTGCACATCTGTTCGACGTCCCTTCTTGAAAACGGGGATGACCTGTGCCCTTTTCCAATTCTTTGGAACGCTACACTCTTGTAGAGACCTACGGCACATTACTGCAAGAAGGGGGGCAAGTTCCTTCACATACTCTGTGTAAACCTGAACTGGTATCCCATCAGGTCCAGCGGCCTTTCCTCTTTTGAGTGATTTTAATTGTTTCTCTATCCCTCAATTTCAATATCTACCATTTTGTCATCTGTGCGACAATCTAGAGAAGGAACTACAGTGCAGTCTTCCTCTGTGAAACAGCTTTGGAAAAAGACATTTAGTATTTCGGCTTTAGTCCACCATCCTCTGTTTCAGTACCTTTTTGGTCACAGAGTGTCTGGACATTTTGTTTTGATCCACCTACCGCTTTGACATAGGAGCAAAATTTCTTAGGATTTTCTGCCAAGTCAGTACATAGAACTTTACTTTCGAATTCATTTAACGCCTCTCGCATGGCCCTCCTCACATTACATTTCGCTTTGCGTAATTTTTGTTTGTCTGCAAGGTGTTGGCTATGTTTATGTTTGCTGTGAAGTTCCCTTTGCTTCCTCAGCAGTTTTCTAACTCGGTTGTTGTACCACGCTGGCTCTTTTCCATCTCTTATGAGCTTGATTGGCATATACTCATCTAACGCATATTGTACGATGGTTTTGAACTTTGTCCACTGATCCTCAACACTATCTGTACTTAAAACAAAACTTTTGTGTTGAGCCATCAGGTACTCTGAAATCAGATTTTTGTCACTTTTGCTAACCAGAAAGATTTTCGTACCTTTTTTAATATTTCTATTTATGGCTGAAATCATCGATGCAGTAACCGCTTTATGATCACTGATTCCCTGTTCTGTGTTAACCGTTTCAAATAGTTCGGGTCTGTTTGTCACTAATATGTTATCGCCATGCATCAGTTCTCTGTTTAACTGCTCAAGGTAGTTTTCAGATAAAGCTCTTAAAAAATTTCACTGGATTCTTTGTCCCTGCCACCCATTATGAAAGTTTGAGTCTCCCAGTCCATATCGGGCAAATTAAAATCTCCACCCAGAACTATAACATGTTGGGCAAATCTAATCGAAATATTTTCCAAATTATCCTTCAGGTGCTCAGCTACAACAGCTGCTGAGCTAGGGGGCCTATAGAGACATCCAATTACTATGTCTGAGCCTGGTTTAACCGTGACCTTCACCTAAATTATTTCACATTTCGGATCTCCGTCAACTTCCTTCGATACTATTGCACTTCTTATCACTTTAAACATGCCTCCCCCTTCACTTTCCAGCCTGTCTCTGCGGTATACATTCCAATCTGAGTTTAGAATTTATTATTGTTTACATAGGGTTTCAGCCAACTTTCTGTCCCTAGTACTATGTGGGCATTGTGACCGTTTATTAATGAGAGCAGTTCTGGGACCTTTCTATAGACGCTCCTGCAGTTTACTATTAGCACATTAATATTGTTATTCCCTGTTGCATTTTGTCTACTCCTACCTTGCCGCATCTCAGGAGGTTTCTTGTCGGGCCTAGGGAGGGAATTCTCTAACCTAAAAAACCCACATGTGCACTCCACACATACTCCGCTACACTTGTAGCCACTTCCTGCATGTAGTGCACGCGTGACCTATTCAGGGGGACCCTACATTTCTCCACCCGATAGCGGATGTCGAGAAATTTGCACCCCAGATCTCCGCAGAATCGTCTGAGCCCCTGGTTTAAGCCTTCCACTCGGCTCCAAACCAGAGGACCACTATCGGTTCTCGGAACGATACTACAAATAGCTAGCTCAGATTCCACCCCGCGAGGCTTTCCGCCTTCACCAACTCCACTAACCGCCTGTATGAACTGAGGATGACCTCTGAACCCAGACGGCAGGAGTCATTGGTGCCGACATGAGCAACAATTTGCAGTCGGGTGCACCCAGTGCTCTCTATCACTGCCGGCACGGCCTCCTCCACATCTCGGATGAGACCCCCGGCAAGCAGACAGAGTGAACACTGTCCTTCTTCCCCGACCTTTCCGCTATTTCCCTAAGGTGCTCCATCACCCGCCTAACGTTGGAGCTCCCAATAACTAATAAACCCCTCCCCCCATGTGCCTGCTCAGACCTTGCTGAAGGAGTGGCCACATGTCCACTCACAGGCAGAACAGGCGATGCCACACAGCCAGCCTCCACACTGACCCTCCGCCTCGTGCGCCGCGAATGCTGCTGAACCCGCCACTCCCCTTGGGAAGAGGGTGGCCCAACCGCGCCCGGTACCCGCAAAGATGTGTCGACAGAAGGGTCAGTGGGTGAAGCATGTATCACCTGGGGTGTACCATGCAAAGCACCAGACTCCCCACTGCCGCTACACTCCAAGGCAGCAGCCTGAAGATGGGTAACCGCGGCCATCAACACGTTCAGCTGTTCGCGAACAGTGGCCAGCTCCACCTGTGTCCATACACAGCAGTCACACATCCTATCCATCCTAAGAAATCAATTTACTGTAGAGAGTTAATCAACTTATAACTAGACTGCTAATTCACTAAAGGTGGCTGATAGTTGACTAAACTGTGGTTACTAGACACTTCCTGTAGAAAACAATGAAAATAGCCCTACCTGTCTCTGGACTGTATTGAAAACAAACACTAGCACTACTGGCACTATGGCTTACTAAACGGACTCTCTCTGACTGTATTCAAAACAAACACAAAATCTATGGAACACTATTACTAGCACTCGACAATAAAAAGCTTCCTAAAAGCAAAAACACATGGAAGAAGAAGTGACAAGTAAGAAAAATAGAGTTAATACTTAAATTAGCGTAGCTCGCTGCACAGCAGACATGACGCAGACGGCAGTTACGACAACACTGACACTATAAGATTATTGAACGACTCATTGGGATTTTGAGTCTGACAATGCAGACACTTCTTCAATAATTCCAGATTGCCAGGTCTCTGTAAACAGGTTTTATGATATCCACAACTGCTGCTGGGATAGAATGTTTATGGCTGTATGACCTGTTTAAGTACTGGGCATTGGGGTAATTGCACCATGAACCAGATCCAGGAGGGCAAAGATGGTGTACTGGTTTATCATCAGCTGACAGTCTCTGGAAGAAGGTAGCCCGTACTGCCTGCTTCAATTTCAACAAATCCTCAGTATTATTTCTAATGGCAATCTCATAATACTGTTGTAATTGATCAATCATTTTGTCTGTCAGCCTGCTTCTTATGGTCTTACCACCTGAAAGTTTCTTGTCTCTCAAACTTTGTTTCAACTTCCTCAATCTGGTACCCATCCTCTTCTGGACATGACCAACACATTCCAGTTCTGTGATAGGCTTCTCACCATAAGGCTGAGTGGCTACTACACTGTTATATGCATTTGAGTCTGCATAACCTAAGAACTTAGTGTAACACACTCGCCTTTAGTTTACAGATCGATTATAAATTTCAACAGCTGCACAGGCCTCCGTACGACTAGTTGTCCTTCATAATTTCTGTCACAGATATGCCCTTCTTCATGCCCTGATTTATACTTATAACAATGTTTGGTTAAAATCTGGAAATCTATTAGCTTTCCAGTATCCACACTGGTCACTGTAGCAACAGAATTCTTAGAAATGCAGCTGCGCTTCTACCAAGTGCCCCAAAAGCTACGGATATGTCAATCATACCATCGTTTATTTCAGCAGCTTCATTTGCAGCACACTTAATTGACTCACATGCAGCAGATTTCACAGCAGCTCCAATAAATCCTGCATACTTGTCCATTTTACAAAGTGGGCGTGGCATATACATCATGACACACATTGTTTCTGCTGCAGTGTAACCTTTGCCAATAGCTCTCAATCCATAAAACCACCTAACATTTATTTCAAAATAATTATCTTTACACTTATCAGAATTCCAAAATGAATGAGTATATTTACAACTGGCAGAATTAATGATACGTTTCCTGGCTAGTCCATTTGATACCTCAATGTCTTCATGTAAACTAACTGGCCCTCCACATACATACAGCACGCACATTCACATAACACCCCTGTTAGGTTGTGTAAATGTATCAGAATATAACCTAACCTACCGTTTACATGAGTTTTGTTTTGAGATAACTGTGTTATCACTATGTTTCATTTTAATCTTCGAAGCACTAATGGGTGTTTCGCTAGATACTCATGAGTTTGCCAGTATTTCGTTGTCTGTAACTTCACACACCACATGCTGAACGCAAAGTTTCTCTTTATACAAAAATTTATTACCATGAAACCCACATTTCTTAAAAACACTTCATTTTGGAGTCATACTTTTTGAGAGATTTACCAGTCTATTCGTCACTTTTCCTCGGAAGAACGTTAGCACTTCGATATACAAAGCATGTTTATACTATGAAAAGATACGATACTATTTTTGACAGTGCTACCAATACAAACACATAATTTAACATTTGTAACACAGTAATCCACAGCATTCTACAGGGTGGTCCATTGATAGTGACCGGGCCAAATATCTCACGAAATAAGCATCAAATGAAAAAACTACAAAGAATGAAATTCGTCTAGCTTGAAGGGAGAAACCAGATGGCGCTATGGTTGGCCTGCTAGATGGCACTGCCATAGGTCAAACTCATATCAACTGCATTTTTTTAAAATAGGAACCCCCATTTTTTATTACATACTCATGTAGTACGTAAAGAAATATGAATGTTTTAGCTGGACCACTTTTTTCGCTTTGTGATAGATGGGGCTGTAATAGTCAAAAATGGTTCAAATGGCTCTGAGCACTATGGGACTTAACTTCTGAGGTCATCAGTCCCCTAGAACTTAGAACTACTTAAACCTAACTAACCTAAGGACATCACACACATCCATGCCCGAGGCAGGATTCGAACCTGCGAACGTAGCGGTCGCACGTTTCCAGACTGTAGCGCCTAGCACCGCTCGGCAACTCCGGCCAGCTGCTGTAATAGTCACAAACATATAAGTATGTGGTATCACATAACATTCCGCCAGTGCGGACGGTATTTGCTTCATGATACATTACCCGTTTTAAAATGGACCGTTTACCAATTGCGGAAAAGGTCGATATCATGTTGATGTATGGCTATTGTGATCAAAATGCCCAAGGGGCGTGTGCTATGTTTGCTGCTCGGTATCCTGGACGACATCATCGAAGTGTCCGAACCATTCGCCGGATAGTTACATTATTTAAGGAAACAGGAAGTGTCCAGCCACATGTGGAACACCAACCACAACCTGCAACAAATGATGATGCCCTAGTAGATGTCTTAGCTGCTGGGGCAGCTAATCCTCACATCAGTAGCAGACAAATTGCGCGAGAATTGGGAATCTCAAAAACGTCGGTGTTGAGAATGCTACATCAACATCGATTGCACCCGTACCATATTTCTATGCACTATGAATTGCATGATGATGACTTTGAACGTCATGTACAGTTCTGCCACAGGGCACAAGAGAAATTACGGGACGATGAAAGATTTTTTGCATACGTTCTATTTAGCGATGAAGCATCATTCACCAACAGCGGTAACCTAAACCGCCATAATATGCACTATTGGGCAACGGAAAATCTACGATGGCAGCGACAAGTGGAACAGCAGCGACCTTGGCAGGTTAATGTATGGTGTGGCATTAAGAGAGAAAGGATAATTGGCCCCCATTTTATCGATGGCAATCTAAATGGTGCAATGTATGCTGATTTTCTGCGTAATGTTCTACCAATGTTACTACAAGATGTTTCACTGCATGACAGAATGGCGATGTACTTCCAACATGATGGATGTCCGGCACATAGCTTGCGTGCGGTTGAAGCAGTATTGAATAGCATATTTCATGAAAGGTGGATTGGTCGTCAAAGCACCATACCATGGCCCGCACGTTCACTGGATCTGACATCCCCGGATTTCTTTCTGTGGGGAAAGTTGAAGGATATTTGATATCGTGATCCACCGACAATGCCTGACAACATGCGTCAGTGCATTGTCAATGCATGTGCGAACATTACGGAAGGCGAGCTACTCACTGTTGAGAGGAATGTCATTACACGTATTGCCAAAGGCATTGAGGTTGACAGAAATCATTTTGAGCATTTATTGCATTAATGTGGTATTCACAGGTAATCACGCCATAACAGCATGCGTTCTCAGAAATGATAAGTTCACAAAGGTACATGTATCACATTGGAACAACCGAAATAAAATGTTCAAATGTACCTACATTCTGTATTTTAATTTAAAAAACCTACCTGTTACCAACTGTTCGTCTAAAATTATGAAACATATGTTTGTGACTATTACAGCGACATCTATCACAAAGCGAAGAAAGTGGTCCAACTAAAACATTCATATTTCTTTACGTATTACACGAATATGTAATAAAAAATGGGGTTCCTATTTAAAAAAAAACACAGATGATATCAGTTTGAGCTATGGCAGCGCCTTATAGCAGGCCAACCATTGCGCCAGCTGGTTTCCCCCTTCGAGCTAGACAAATTTCTTTCTTTGTAGTTTTTTCGTTTGACACTTATTTCGTGAGATATTTGGCCCGGTCACAATCAATGGACTACCCTGTATATAAAAAATTACCGATTTTATTAGGTCTTGACGTAATGCATGTAAAAATTTTAACATTTTCAACTGGTGTAGATTATATTTTAGAAAATAAAATATAATACTTCCCACACAAGTTTATAAGTAATATACATATCATTTTAGCTGGAGAATTGCAAATTTTATAATCAGATAAAAACCCAAAAAAGTGAAAAAGAATGTTTTCCCCTTCTAACTCCCCTTAAAGTTATGGAAATGTGCAAGCTTTTGGAGTCAGTGGCTTCTTCTTCTGGCAGAAACAATGAAGGGGAAGGAAAAGGGAAGAAATAAAAGGATTGTCAAGGTTTAGGAAATGGGGAGAGTTGCAAAGAAGCTGCAGAGAAACCCAGGCCAGGACAGACTTACTGAATGGGATGAGAAATATGTAACTAAACCAGTCCATCTCTCATACCACCAGCAGATGTGAAGTATTCTTGTGATCGGTAGTAAGTCATAAACATTAAATTATTTTCAATGTATGTTCATATGTAATACTGCACGTACCTTTGAGGTATCATTGGGCCCATTGGGAAGAGGATCAAAATCATGCCACTGCTTTCTAATTATTTGGAGCATTTCACTAAAGGAGACCATTATCCCATCATTCCATTTGTTGCCGCTGAAAGGCATGTACTCGATAAATCTTACATCAACATTTTTCTCTTTTGTTAACTCCACAAAACTGCACACTTCATCTTCATTAAAACCTTGCATTACAACACAAATTATCTGTGGAAGAAAGACACCATTAAAAACTTGGTATCAGATAAAGCATGGTTTAAACAGAGTTTGAAAGACTTTTTGATAGGCAACTCATCCTACTCTATACATGAATATCTTAACAGTGGCTGTTAGGCCAGCTTAAATAAGAATGTCTGTTAGATTTCAGTTCTGAGAGCACTTTGTCATAACAGTCAAGATTATGTACTTTTTGTTTGATAAATTTATGAATAGTGCATAACAATGTTTCGGTCTGACAGCGTATCAATTCTGAAAATATTAGCTGTTACAGTTTGTATTGTATTCACCTAGTTTGACAATCTCCTGACAAATGATCAGGGTATTCAAATGTTTTATATTTTTTATGTTATACTTTCTGGCATGTTACTCACCCATGAGAATCATCTCATGTTTTGGGTCTTGGAACAAAAGCTGAATCTAATCTAATCTAACCTACAAAATAATGGTTCTACAAGTCTGTTGTTATATTTGTATACCTCACTGATTCTGTTAAATTAATCTTTTTCTCTCTTTTTAGAGAATGTGGGAATTTATCTTAGCATGCCAAACTGTTAACCTTCTTAACAATTTAAGAAAATTAAACTACATACGTCTCCAATCCTTTTTCCCACTCCAACGCACACATCTTTTGCTGAAGGTATTATTTTAACTATTACATTAAATTATGAAGCTTTCTTGAAACTGTGCTGCCATTTGTGAAACAAAGTTAAAAGTGTTCTCAAGATAAAAGGTCTTCACAAAAGGAGCATTTAGTATCTGTGCAGGTAGTAACACTGACAACCTTCATATAAACAAGCCCATATGGTAGAACATCCTGCTTGACACATACACGCAATGGCAGAAAAAAGGAAAAGAGCACACCTTTCATTCAAGCATTGAATATATAAACTGATGAGACAAAACACTATGACATCCTGTTTGATAATGTGTTTGTCCACTGTTGGAACACAATACAGCAGTGATTTTGTGTGGGACAAGTTCAATAAATTTCAGGTATGTTCCCAACATTATGTGAGGTATGTTCCCAGCATTATGCAGCACCGCATGTCTAAGCACAGGTCATGTAATTCCCATAAATTGGAGATCAGTGGTTTCTGGGTGCAGAACTGGTATCTGATATCATCGCAGATGTATTCCATCAGATTCAGAAGGGGTGAATTTGATTCTGGCCTCGTGACACTGAAAGTCATATTGTTGAAACATGTCACCTTCATTAGGGACAGAGTGCGGACAGTGCACAATAATGTTCACACAGAACAAAGCTGTTATGGAGCCTTCAGTTCCTACCACAGGACCCATAGAAGACCAGGTGAATGTCCTCCATAGCATAATATTGCTCCCACTGGCCTAAGTCTGTAGCAAAGTGCACCTTTCAAGCACCAATTCACTCTGTTGACAGTGTATGTGCACAAAACCGTCAAGCAGGTGTAATGCAAAACACGAATGATTCAACCAGATGACACATTTCTATTGATTCACTGCCCAATCTCAATGCTCCTGAGCCACAGAAATTGTAATTCAACAGTGTTGTCAACATGGGAACATACAGGGGTTGTCTACAGCAGAGCCCTATGTTTAACAATGTGCAATGATTGGTGTGCTCTGAAATACTCGTGCTTCCACCAGCACTGTGTCATCAGACCTGCCACAGAAATTAGCTTCCTCAACCGAATGTCATCTTTTTCAAAGGAACCATCCCAGCATTTGCCTTAAATCAATTAGGGAAATCAAGGGAAACCCAAATTTTGGTGGCCCGATGGGTCTCGGGTCCGTTGTTCTCTCGAAGGCAAGTCCACTGTCTGACCACTGTGGTGGCATGACCTAGTCTTAATTAAGCCAGAAAATCCTGGGAAATGCTGACATACTTATTGATTTAAGATATAACAATTTAAAACAATCCTTTCATGAATTTCACTACAATTTTCTGCTCTTTTGAAAAAAAATTTCTTTTGACTGTTTTGATGTTGTTTAGTATGTTTAAATAATGATGGCAGTCTCTATAAAAGGGCAGTTTGACTTTTAAGTTTAGTTATACTGTTTTAAACTACATCCTTCATCTATTTGTCCACCCAGAAGTGCTATAGGATATAACTTGAAGACTATGGTGAGATGGTGGGGGACAGTCATGTGTTGAGAAGGAGGTGCTGCCAGAAACGAAGTGTGTGAGGTGACGTTATTGACACTGCATACAGGGAGAATAAAAATACTCTATTCCATATTCATTTACAATCTACGTCTGGCCCCCATATGGTTTTACTTTTCTCCAATAAGAAAAAAAGAAATTGTCAGTAACTGTCTTTATAAGGTATTAAAAGGAAACAAACAATAGAAAATCTAGGCTGGAATAATGACCATATTATAAAAAAGATACATTGCTATTCACTGTATACAGGAAATGTTAGGTCACAGACAAGCACAACAAAAAGACTACTAAACAAGTAAGCTTTCGATCAGAAAGTCTTCTTCCAAAGTGGACAACACACACACACACACACACACACACACACACACACACACACACACACACACCCATGACCGTTGTTTCTCCCATTATG
The DNA here is from genome assembly GCF_021461395.2 of Schistocerca americana. Classification (NCBI taxonomy): domain Eukaryota; kingdom Metazoa; phylum Arthropoda; class Insecta; order Orthoptera; family Acrididae; genus Schistocerca; species Schistocerca americana. The sequence goes on from NW_025726664.1 coordinate 285,186, forward strand.
CGCAGTTGCTCCCAGTCTGGCCCTAGCAGCCAGAGACAGTGGTCATGTATGTGTGATCTGCATTTGCGCGTGTGTGTGTGTGTGTGTGTGTGTGTGTGTGTGTGTGTGTGTGTGTGTGTGAGAATGGGGGGGGGGGGGGGGGGGCGTTTGCACCAAAAGCTTACGTGTTTAATAGGTGGTGTTTCCCCCCCCCCCCCCCCCCCCTGCCAGCAACACAACATCTACACTATACAGTGAGTGCCAATCTATCCTTTTCATAATACTGTCGTTACCACCTTGCCAAGAGGCATATTGTGGCGTAATCCGAAGGGCTCTACTAATTTGTACAAGAGGAAGGAGAGCACAATCTCAATGTAAGTTTTTAGAAAACTGGTATGTGCGTTACTTCTCCAAACCTTTCTGAAAAGACACGGTATGCTCTTCATTCAGCAAGATGCGTAATAAACAATATTAGCAATACTGCATCAAACTTGTTCACTTTCATCTTTGGATTAAACATTCGATTTCAGAGAGTACAGAATTTGGCAGAATCAAATTTTGGGGATATGTGGAACTGGGACAATGGCAAATTTTTTACCCATTCAACAAACTAAGCACTGCTGATTGCTACTTTTATTGTGTCTGCTGCTGCAATGCATATATGAAACTGTAAGTGCAGCATCTATGATGGAATAAAATGTTATACAAATGAAACAAACAGGCACAGTGAAATAGAGTAGTATGGCTCATCATTTCGGTCTCACAGATTAGCAGGTGTTGACTTGAAAGATAATACTTAAGAAGTATTTACTCAAATCCAAGCCGCACTTTTTTTCCGGTTTTTGTAATCCAAAAAACCGCCTGCGGCTTAGAATCGAGTGCAAAGCAAGTGGAAGTTCTGAAAAATGTCAGTAGGTGCTGAAACAACTAACTTCTGCCGCCGAATATATGTAGCGCTACACAGGCATGCTTCATAGGCACAAAGATAAATACTGGCGCCAAAACCTCTGCGTCAGTAAATAAATTAAAAAAAAAAAGGTGGAAGACAATTTTCATACATTATCAAAAGAAGTAAATACAAATTCCGTATTGTTCATCTTCGAATGTAGCAGAACTTCAATGTATTACGAAAATCCGACTGGCAAGACTGTTTGGGATGTTTGTCAATATGGCCAACTCTACGTTCTGAATGTTTTCCTACCTGTGAGAAGAGATGGTTGCTAATAGGAACCTGATGAAATGTGAATCACATGCAGTATTCTCTTCATCATAAGAGTAATACGAATATAAACATTTTGCCACATATTCTTTCGTGTTTGCTGCTATCTTATTTAAATCCTGTCTGCCTAATAAACTACGAAACTAGAGTGAGACAACAGCAAATGCGGAAGAATATACGTATCGTGTCATGTTTATATTCGTATTATTCTTATGCCTAATAGTGATACAGTCAGAAATGAAGCATGGCAACTGACTAGATTTTTATATCTAAGATGACTCTAATTTCTGTTCAGAATTTGATGTACTAAAGAAGCGGCCGCAAAGATTTTCAAATGGAGAAAAATTTTCGCCTAACTCTCGTTCAGAACATGTTCTATCATACGCAGTCTATTATTTGGTTCTTGTTGACCATTATCAAAGAAAGCAGCAGTGTAAGTAACAAGAAATAGTAGTCTCTTGCCATTGTTCTGCTAATGAGACAATTTCTCTCTCTCATTGTTTTTTAAAAAAATTGTAAGCGGCGGTAGCGTGCACAAAAGCAAGCCATGCCGCGAGCGACGAAAGGCTGCAAACACGCACTATCAGAATGCGACAAACAATGCATGACACAGTACAGTAATGCATTTTCAGCTTAGAGTGACATAAACGCCTATAACAAGGAAAATGGCACTTATCAGATCAAAGCAAAATAAGCAATCGATTCAAACCAGATGAAGCACGTGAAAAAGGAAGGGTACCAGTATAAATACGGACGGAGCGCCTGACGCATAGCAATGGCTACCTGGTAAAGCTTAAGTGCTACGCTTACGACTCGAACCAAACTACTGTAGCTGTATCGTCATTCACTCGAACTAAATTGTGTCTCATATTACAATGGACTGACTTTGTTTCGATTTGGAGGTGCGGCCTAAAACTTTTCTCTCCCCTTCAACTTCGAGTCTCAAATTTCAGGTGCGGCTTAGATTCGGGAAATTTTTTTTTTCCTTCCTTTATTTCGAGTCTCATTTTTCAGGTTTGAGTGCGGCTTAGATTTGAGTAAATACGATAGGTGGTATTTCAACTAATTCTGACTATGAAATAAAACAAAGTACAGCAGGGAGCTCTGACGAATTAAAGAGCAGCGATGAAGATTCTGATGAATAGTAAAGTATGAGTTAAGAAATAAGATGCTACTGAGATCATAAATTTTTCTTGTGTTGATGAATCTGTTAACAAACATATTCAAAAATGCACTGAAACATTGGCACATGTAGTGTTGGGAGGTGATAAACTGTCATTACTGTTAGAGGAGCTACGTATTTCTTGCTGTTCTACTCCTACATGACACTGTATCTGAAGGTATAGAATGAATCTTCACTGGCTAGAGAAATGGGTAACACAATTTTACAAGTCTCTGCTGTCATGTAATCTCTTCAGGGAAATCATGACTGTACTACGATTCGGTTTGTGGTTGACAAGGTCAGAGTCATTAAGAAATGCAAGGCAGCTACCATATCAGTCCTAGAAGAAAGAGACGTAGCAAACTGTCAAAGCATGTACATCCCTGGTCCTTATGTTTGTGGTGATGTACTAACCAAGTAATACTGAAGTGTGATCCAAGTCGCACAAATATGGCTTTAATAATAACCTCCGAACAATATGCCTCTAAGGACTCAACAAGACACAGAACGCTGATGTGCACATTACAAACTAGAATCACACAGAGAGTCAGTCAGCACTGTTCCACACTTACATATGTGCAAGTCGCCAGCAGATGGCATGGCAGGGACCACACGGCACGCTTGGCTCCCAGAGACGGCCTCCAGCAGCCAGCCTGCAATGATCAGTCGGTGACCAATTTAAAGACGCAAGTACGGCAACACCACTCTCGGTGCACTCACACAGACACGTACTAGTAGCACGATACAGCAGTGATGAGCAGTAGTACCCCTCCTGTCTTGCGCGCCTTTTATCTGGCCCTACAATTTACTTTCCTAGACCCACACAAATGCCTGATCCTCCTAATTCAATTTGCTCTGCAGACTATTTAAAATTCATAAAGAAAAAGGAGCCACAATTGCACTTTGTGTGCCAGTTACTTTCCAATACATTGGCACCAGCTGATCTTATTTAAGAATACTCAACTTTCGTAGCCATACTTACAGCACATCCTTTGCTTCCTGGTCTAAATCCAAGTTAACTCCCAGCCCCCTCCCCCCCCCCCCACCACACACACACACGCCCCTCCCCCCCCCCCTCTCCCCCCCCCCTCGCAATCAGCTAGTTGTGTGCTGTTATCTCACGTCACACCCTAGTCTATGAGTACCCAGCTGTCTGTCACCTGACCCCTCTACCTGCACCCCTAGCTAGCCCACAGATGGCTCCCCACTCTCCCACGAGCCACTAAATGCTTCCCTCCAAACCCCTCCCATCTCTCTCCATCCCTCACACTGCCTCAACCCACCCCATCCTACCCCACTCTAAAGCCCCACCTCACTCCAGAACACTCACTGTGGGCCAGTAAAGAGCTGGCAGTTGAGCGACCACAAAATAAGGAGACGTGCATGCGCATGTGAGTGTGTGTGTGTGTGTGTGTGTGTGTGTGTGTGTGAAAGTGTGCTCGTGCTCATGTTTTCCCTACAGCTAGAAAAAGAAAGTGCATTCTGGAAGCTCGCCAAGCAACGTACCTTTTAGTTTGGAAGGTAGAAGACGAGGTACTGGTGGAAGTAAAGCTGTGAGTACGGGTTGTGAGTTGTGCATGGATAGCTCAGATGGTAGAGCACTTGCGCATGAAAGGCAAAGGTCCCAAGTTCGACTCTTGGTCCGGCACACAGTTTTAATCTGCCAGGAAATTTTCATATCAGTGCACACTCCACCGCACAGTGAAAATCTCATTCTACATACCTTTTGTTCATGTGCCTATCGATGAGACAGTGCTTCTGCCTTTTGGTGAGCCATCTCCTTTATTCCTAAATAATTCGTAATTTTCAACAGAAACTTTCCGTACGTTATTATTGTATCCTACATTACAATATGCAATTTCCACAATATGTGGTCCTCTGTGAATATAATGGGGGTAACAACTGTAGGAGACCAAAAACTGACTGCAGTAAGCAAGTTCAAGTTATTGTACGCTGCAGTAGTTATGCAGAGGTGAAGAGGGTCACACAGGATAGGCTAGCATGGTCAACTCCATGAAACCAATCTTCAGATGGAAGATCACAACAATAAAAACATTTGATTCAGCATACACCAGACTCCAAACAGCGTACACAACCTGTATGCTCAGAAACACAGAAAATCATATTGGTTCCATCAGCAGGAAACTTCAGCCCGTAATTGTTATGGAACACTGTGGCGATTTTGTTCATTAATAAAACCCAAAACTGGGGAGTAATAAGAGAGGATTGTTGTAACTTCTTATCAACCTGGTTACCAAAATACATATTAAGAACACTGGTAAAGTGTTATTTTAAAGGGGTCACTCCAAAGCGCCACGAAAGTATTTGAGCAATGTATAAAATTAGAGAATCAGTGCACAATATTGAAAGCCTATCTACATAATCTATATCTGCATGACTAGTCTGTAATTCACAATTAAATGCTGGCAGAGGGTTCAGAGAACCACCCTCAACCTATTTATCTACCATTCCACTCCCCTACAGCATTTGAGGAAAAACAAACACTTCAATATTTCCGTACAAGCTCTGATTTCTCTATTTTATTACAATGATCATTTCTCCCTATGTAAGAGGGCTCTAACAAAATATTTTCACATTCGGAGGAGAAAGTTGATGATTGAAATTTTAAGAACCTGCTCCAGCAAATTGCTTTTGCTTTAATGACTGCTACCCCAATTCACATGTGATATCTGTGGCATGCACTTTCCTGTTTGCCAATAATACAAAATGAGCTGCCCTTCTTTGAACTTTTAAATGATGTCCTCTGTCAGTCCTATCTGGTAAGGATCCCACACCATGCAGAATACTCCAAAAGAGGACAGACAAGTATAGTTGTAGATAGTCTCTTTAGTAATCCTAATCTTCTAAATGTTTTACTATTAAATCACAGTCTTTTGTTTGCTTTCCCACCGCATTATCTATGTGAGCATTCCAATTTAAGTTATTTGTAAATGTAATTCCTAAGTATTCAGTAGACTTCACAGCCTTTAGATCTGCGTGAATTATCACGTAACCAAAATTTAGTAGATGCCTTTTACTACTCATGCGGATGACATAACAATTTTTATTATTTAAGGTCAGTTACCACTTTTTGCATCATATGGATACGTAGCCTAAATCATTTTGCAGTTCATTTTGATCATCTGATCACTTTACAAGACAGTAAATGATTTGCAAGACTGTAAATGATAGCATCATCTAAGAGGACTGCTCAGATTCTCTCTTAAATTGTTAATGTAGATCGGCAACAGCAGGTGGTCTATAACACTTCCTTGAGGAATTTCAGATATCACTTCTGTTTTACTTGATGATTTTCCTTCAACTACTATGAACTGTGACCTTTCTGACAGGAAACCACACATCCAGTTGCACAACTGAGACAATACGCCATAGGCACACAATATGATTAGAAAATGCTTGTGAGGAACTGTTTCAAAAAGTCTTCTGGAAATCTACAAATATGGAATAAATTTGAGATCCCCAGACGACAGCACTTATTACTTTGTGTGACTAAAGAGCTAGCTGTGTTTTAAAAGGTCGATATTTCTGAATCTATCTTGGCTATTTATCAATGAATCATTATCTTTGAGATAATTCATAATATTCAAACACAATATATGTTCCAAAATCCTAATGCAAATCAACATTAGTGATATGAGTCTGTTATTTAATAGATTACTCCTCTTTTCTTTCTTGAGCATTGGTGTGACCTGTGCAACTTTTCAGTCTCTAGGTATGGATCTTTATCAAATGAGCAGCTATATATGATTTCTAAAGGAGCTATTGTATCAGCATTCTCTGAAAGAAACATAACCGCTTTATTACACTGAGGAGAGCTACTACTAAGTTACTCACAGTTGCAGTTGTTCTTGATTTGAATACTGCAATATTTACTTTGTTGTCTTTGGTGAAGAAATTTCAGAAATCCGTGTTTAGTAACCCTGCTTTAGTAGCACTGTCATCAGTAACATTACCACAGCTATTGAGCAATGAAGGTATTGGTTGTGTCTTGCCATTGGTGTACTACACATGCAACCAGAACCTCTTTGGATTTTCTTCCAGATTTCAAAATGAAGTTTCACTATGGGAACTATTAAACACATCTTGCACTGAAACCCACCCTAAGTTTCGAGCTTCAGTAAAACATCGCTAATCTTGGAGATTTTGCATTCTTTTAAATTTTGACATGCTTTTTTTCATTGCTTCTGCAGCTGAGTTTTGACATATTTTGTGCACCACCCTTTTAATTTATTTGGTATCCTTTCAATTGCACAAACAGAATGTGCAAAGTAAGTGGAAATTACTCGTCTCTTCCCTGATTACAGTGCAATAGAAGATACTACAAGATGTTGACAGATTGCCATATCTCGGTAGCTTTATATGTAATAATGAGGTCACAGATGCAGAAATCACCAGCAGAACTGGAAAATCAGTCCATATGGTAATTAGGTCTGTAATATGTCAACAAAGCTTTGACTGTACTCCTTTATCATTTATATGTGTGAGACTTGGAAAATATCAGTAAAATCAGCACACAGTCTCCATATTTTTCACCAACAATGCTAGAGACGAATTCTGAAGATGTTAACCCAACCAAGTTACAAACGATGAAGTGCTGAGAATACGAGGTCTACACAGCCTGCACGTAATTATTGTTGAAAGAAGACTGAAGATTGCAGGTTATGTTCTACGCATGTAAGGTGGAAGAATCCCAAAATCAACACTGTTGTGGAAATCAATGGACAGATACAGATGTACAGGAAGACCTTTTAACACCTGGAACTTTTGCAATGAATCTTCAATGCATGGACACAAACTTGGAGGAAGGTGAGAACTTGGCAGCTGATCGAGTGAACTCTGTGAAACCAGTTCCTTGTATGGTACACAGCAAATCTGAGTAAGTTAGTAAGTAAGTAAGTAAGTAAGTAAAGTAAGTACAACTGGGGATTTTGCAAAACTGCTGGATGATCGATATTATTGTCTAGATTTGTCACTGTTGGACTTCTACCTTTTCCTTGATGTGTATTCTTCAGATTGTGAGTTTTATGAGAAAGCTGATAGGTACTTACCAATCAACCTTCCCTCACATGAACTGACATTGTCTCTTTATAAATTCTACTGTGCTAACAATTATCTACTGAGAATCCTCAACTAGGTCTCCGCAGCTCAAATGAGCCAGTTTCTTTTAAATTTCTGTCTTTGGCTATAATTGTCTTCCAAGTATGGTGACACAACATCCTGTCATGAAACTTTTGCCTTTACATTTGTTTACTTTTCTGGACACTGCCTTTTTCTGCACTGTGCACCAAATACACTATGTGAGTAACGCCCAATCTCCAACAACCAATCGTGAACTGTAATCAGTTGTGAACTCTACCAGGGCACATAACAAACAATTAACATTTGCGTTTTAGTGTTCTAAGCTGTGAAGTCATCAGCGAACAAATAATTTAGTACCTATTCCTGGACAGCCGGAGTGGCCGTGTGGTTCTAGGCGCTACAGTCTGGAACTGAGTGACCGCTACGTTCGCAGGTTCGAATCCTGCCTCGGGCATGGATGTGTGTGATGTCCTTAGGTTAGTTAGGTTTAATTAGTTCTAAGTTCTAGGTGACTGATGACCTCAGAAGTCGCATAGTGCTCAGAGCCATTTCAACCTATTTCTGACATGCTGTTGTTTGGAACAACAACTGACATGATCCAAAATATTACTTTTTTTTATTATAGCTTCACTTTTATTTTGTCTAATGATTACTAATTTCAGTATCAAATTCCATCATCAAGCCACTATATGATTGGAAAGCAAAGTGTATCGTTAAAATATTGTTTATTAAACAGATTACCATTATATCATCATTCCTTAAAGTAATGTCCAAAGTGGAAGGACAGATGATTGATTTTGAGTATATACAAAAGTCAGAGTACTGAACCGGATATGAAAGAAGGAAAACCAGAAGGGCAGTGAGAGACGGGTGCCTTCTATCACCTTACTTCCTTAATATTTTCATCAAGGAAGTAATAACAACAACAAAGAAAAGATGACAAGAATCAAAAGGTAATTTCTGGAATACTCCAAGGAAATGTGATAGGACCGTTACATTTACAATGAATATAAATGATCCAGTAGAAAGTGTCAGAGGCTCCTTAATATTGTTCACAGGTACTCTCACTTGTCCATCAGAAAGTAGCAACAACAGAAGGCAGTATCAATTTGCACAATGACCTGCAGAGGATTGGTGAATGATGCAGGCTCTGGCAGTTGACCCTGCACATAAATAAATGTAACATATCACTCACACACACACACACACACACACACACACACACACAGGAAAAGAAATCCAATACTGTACAACTACACTATTAATGACAAATTGCTGGAAACAGAATCTACCATAAAATATCTAGAAGTAACTATCCAGAGCAACCTTAAAGTGGAATGACCACATACAACTGCAATAGAAAAGCAGATGCCAGACTAACATCCACAGGAAGAATCTTAAGTGAATGTAAATTACCCCTGTGTCCTTACCCAGTAGGACTGACAGAAGAGAGAAAGAAGATCCAACGAAGTGCGGAGTGTTTTGTCGCAGGATCATTTAGTCACTGTGAGATCATTACAGAGATGCTCAGCAACTCCAGTGGTAGATGCCATAAGAGAGCAGTTGTGCATCACGGAAAGATTTACTACCCAAATTTCGAGAGAGTAGTTTCCGAGAAGAGTCTGACAACATAATAGTTTCTCTCATATACAATTCACGAAATGATCACGTGAAGAAAATTTGAGAAGTTAGAGATAATACAGAAGTGTACTGACAGTCACTCTTCTCAGGCACTGTTCACAAGTGGAACAAGGCAGAGGGGATCAGTTGGTGGCATGAGACGTACCCCCTGCCACACACAGTTAGGTGGTTTTTGGAGCATGATGTCGATATGGAAACTTAATTGCATGCATATACACTGCAGATTGATGACATCACAATAGTAAATCAAAGTAGGAACTAAATAAAATGTTTCAGGCCTTAAATCTAGAAATGGTAAAACTAAAGCTAAAAATGAATACAAAGAAGACAAAAGTTATGGCTACAGACAAGAAAGGAGGTGGAGGTAGGACTGACACAAGAACAGGCAATGAGCAACTCAAGAAAGCAACTGAAATTCAATATCTCAGTAGCTTTTTGAAAGAAAACAATCAATATTTCAAGACATTCAAGAAAAGAATAGCACAGGTGAAGAATTCCTTCCAAAATAAGAAGAAGCTGCAACTGAATAACCATATCAGCTTCCACATTAACAAAATATTTGTAAAGACCTTTGTGTGGAGTGTTCTGACACACAGATGCAAAATCTGTACATTAGAAAAGCCAAAGGAAGCTCGCCTCAAACCTGCTGAAATGTGGTTCTGGAGGAGAAGTACAAGAACTAGCTGCATTGACAGAAAAATTAAAGGAAATAGGAGAGAAGAAAAAACCACTGAAAGTTATAGGCCAGGGCAAAGCAAAATACACTGGACACTTAACTGGAGACGATAATCTTTTAAAAAACATTTCTGAAGGCAAGATCGTAGGTAAGAAAACAAGGGGATGACTGAGAACATCCTACTTAAACAATGTGATCAATGAATGGGATTTTCTTCACACATGGAGATGAAGACAACTGCTGAAGAGAGGAAGCTGTGGCTGCAGAGACAAGGTTTAACCTTTTGGAAGAGTAAGGACAAACAAATACGAAAAAAGTGAGTCTACATGGTAGCTACATACGGAATAAATGACAACTTCTTGTGTGCAGTCATCAAGTCACTTACCCCAGTAGGTGTCTTATCTACTAAAAGTAAAGGTCACTGTTGTGCTTTCAATAGATGTGAACTGCACCCTGAAAATGGTATGTCTAGTTTGTAGTTGTACAGAAGCTTTTTATTTTGCAAAATGGTTCAAATGGCTCTAAGCACTATGGGACTTAACATCTGAGGTCATCAGTCCCCCAAATTTAGAACTACTTAAACCTAACTAACCTAAGGACATCCCTGCCTGAGGCAGGATTCGAACCTGCGACCGTAGCAGCAGCACGGTTCCGGACTGAAGTGCCTAGAACCGCTTGGCCACAGTGGTCAGCTTTTATTTTGCAAAGAAATTTTTGATAATAAGATGAACTGATGCTGGTACTTGCTACTGAAACCAGTAGTACTTAGATACAACAAAAGTGTGACTATAGAATTAAGAATAATTTTTCCAAACAATCGAGTATTTTTTTCAAAATGGCACCACAATAGTGGATACTTATTTTAAACTAAAGACACAAAAGAAAAAAAGAGAAACTGTAAAGATCTTGAGTTTCATAATGCTCCCTTGGGAGGAAAATATAAGATACCAATTACAAATTATTTGTTTCAGTTGCTTTAGAATAATTTCCTGTTTCACAGGTGCCTTGAAGAAAATAAAGATCTCAAAAGTGTCTTAATGACAACCGATGGCCTCATGTTGACAATAATTGGTAAACTTGCAAGCCATACTTTTTTATGTTGTATAAACTACGAAACTGTTAGCATCGTCAGCTAAAATTTACTTCTTCTGTCTTAATATACCTTCCTTCACTTACAGCTGCAGTGTGGAGACAGCGGTGAGGGTGGGAGCGGGGATGGGGGTGAGGGTGAGGGCGTACTGCTTTAAAATGGTGATTCTTGTATTGATATTCTTAACAACAGATTTATATCTTTTGTTTATGAAAGTCTGCATGCGATGACAGCTGCACTAGTAATACCTTCACAGGTTCGTATTCAAGTTGCAAGGCTAGATCTATGCCAGCCATGACACGCTCCCAGCCTTTCCTCCTCATGATCTGGTTGTAGCGTTGGGACTGCAGGGTGTCTAAGCTGATGTTCAGACCGTCAAGCCCTGCCCTCTGCAAGGCAACCAGCTGTCTTGTCAACATGAGGCCATCGGGTGTCATTAAGACACTTTCGAGATCTTTTATTTTCTTCAAGGCACCTGTGAAACAGCAAATTATTCTAAAGAAACTGAAACAAATAATTTGTAACATTGTTGCTGCATATGAAACAAAACTCCAGTTGATAAATTGAAAATACAAATTCCTTAAAAGTTAACTGTACATTTGCCCTAATACAAAGAGATAAGAAGGGTTAATAAACTGAACTGGAGAATGCAAGTTAAGATAGCAATGAAAAAATAATTAGAGGCATAAGATCACCTACTGCAACAGGGAAATGGGAATCAATATGAACCATTACCCAGCTACTGTCAACTGATTCCATGTCTCCATGCACACTGTATAAACCACTGTGGGTTTGTCCGACAAAGTACATTGTTGTACCACACATTATGGCTTATCCTCATTCAATGCTCATGTGGAGTGTGGGAAGAATGATTCTTTAAATGGTTCTGTGCATGCTGTAATTAATCTTGCCTTCATGGTCCCTATAGGAGTGATACATATGTAGTTATTGTATAATCCCTAAATACCTCGCTTAATACAGGTTCCTGAAATTTCATAAGTTGGGTTTTGTCATATATTTGGCGTCTATCTTCACTTGTCTGGCATTTCCAATTTTTAGTAGCTTCTTGATGCTCTCCCATGCATCAAATAAATCTATGATCAATCATGCTACACTATTTTGTATACATTCAATGTCTGCCATTAGCCTTATTTGTTATGGGTCGTACTTAAGCAATATTCTAGAATGGGCCACACAAGTATTTTGTAAGCAATGTCCTCTATAGACTGTTTGCATTTTCCAGTATCTTACCAATGAATTGAAGTCTGCATTCTGCTTTGCCTACAAGTGAGTCTATGTCACCATTTCATTTCATCCAGATATTTGTATGAGTTGACCAATTAAAACTGTGATTATTTGATAATGTAGTCATACAATACTGTCTTTTATTTGTTTTGTGATGTGCTCCAATGTACATTTCTGAAAACTTAAACTCAGTTGCCTATCTTTGGAGCAATTTGAAATGTTATGATCTGACTCAAATTTGTGCAGATTTTTTTCAGGCAATAATTCATTATAGACAACTCTATCATCCAGGAAAAGTATGACGTTCCTTATAATATCATCTTCCAGAACATTAAGGTACAACATTAATGTAATAGTATAAATTACTATAACTGTATAAATAAGTTTATAAGTGTGTAAAATACATTGAACTATTTGTTACAACAAAACATTGTACTGGTATACTCAGCAAGATGTTAAATCAGCAGATAGCTACATTTTATGTTCAACATTTTGTGTACAGCATATATGCTGGAAAGGATTTATACCCAAATTAAATAAATCTGAAGAAATGGTAGTGTGTCTCTGGAAAAATAATCCATAAAAACTTGTACAGTCCAATTTGCTATTATGTCACTGTTGCTGAAATATAATACAAAGTAACTGAATTCGATGAACATTCTCAGAGTGCAATATGCCTCAGAGTGAAATGCACAGTAATGTCAACATTATTTTTCAAGGCTATGTTTGTGAAAATGGATGAAAGCAAACCACACATTTTGTTCTCAATCTGCGGAAGCATTATGCACTGTGAAACACTGTACTGCTGTTATACATAAAAGCTGTCTCATTGTCAACATCTTTCCCCTGCTGGCTGTTCTACACTTCTCATCATTGATTCAACACATTGTAAGATATTTTATGCTGTATGACACCACAGTCCAGTCTGGTTAGGACAGCATAAAAATAATATATGAATTTCAGTATTGAAACTGGAACAGCAGAACAGCTCTCATCACACTGGATATTAAATCGAGGTTGGATTACAGCCGTGGGTACATCATTTCATGCTACTCAACTGTATGTCATATGTCAGAGTTCTTCAACTGTAGTAGCTGGTGACTGGTGGCTGGCGACTGGTGGCATACCCATCTCTTGGCATCCTGTGAACAGACGTTCTCCACAGGTGACAGATTTGAAGGAAATGCTGGATACGGCAACAGTGGAACACTCTCTGTATCGAGGTAGCTCAGTACAGATCAGGTGATGTAAAGTCTTGCATTATCCTGTTAAAAGATAACATCACGGAGCCCTTGAAAATAGGGTACAGCGATAGGCCTTAACAAAACACAAATGCAATGGCTGCTGTCCAAATTACTGGCTATGTGAACCAGAGGTTGTGACATGTATCCAGTTGCACCCCAAACCATCACATCACATGCTGGACCTGCATGTGAATGACAGGTACAATCTGGCCAGGTCTGTTGGCATCAGAGCCTCCACACACAAGTACATCAATTGTGACGATGTTGCAGAACCGAGACTCATCTGATACAATGACACAGTGAAATTCCTGTGTCTGGCATTGTTGTCAGTTGCACCGCTGTCAGTTCAACTCTCTCTAGAGCTGCATTAATGGCTTGACAGTCTGTGCTGCTCCAGATGCCATCACATTGTATGTGTGGATACTTGTCTCACTGTATACAAGCCCACTTCCTGACTAAATGTACACAACTTCACTGCAGGATCATGTACGCATGAGCGAACACTTGTCTGCCCTCTCAGGTGCTAGTTGGATGGCACTACGGAGGCCCTGCAAGGCATTTAGCATGGCCCTCCTGAACCTACCAATTCTATGTTCACACAAAATGAGATTCTGAGCAATGCAAGCAGCAATATAGTGAAACAATAAACCAGAGTCTCACCAGACCATGAGCCTGCCACTGCCAAATCTGGAATGCTGATAAACATTTCTCCTTCTTCCATTATGCTTAACACGGTCTTTGTGTACACAACCAACACTGAAATAGAATTTCTGAATGAGAAACCTGCTTTCTTGCATACAGAATATGCATGGGAGTGCTGAAAAGTAATGCCTCTGAATTTTTTATTCTGTTCTCAATATCGGTCGAGGTATGACACGTCACGCATATTACTTGGTCAACTTTCCCACTTCACTGACTCGTGGCACACCCCCCTCCCGCTAACAGATGGAGTCGCAATAGGCAGCCCACTCTGACCAGAGATTGTGAATATGTTTACGGTGCACTTCAAGGAAGAGGCCCTGATGTCATCCAAATGGAAATCGATCTTCTTCTTCTTCTTCTGTTATGTGGATAACACACTTGTCATCTGGCCTCATGGAAGAGACAAACTTCTTGACTTCTTTGTACATCTGAACTCCACACGCCACAAAATCAAATTCACTATGGAGACCAAAGAAGAAGGAAGACTACCATTCCTGGACATCATAGTCAGGAGAATAACGGACAGCACCCTGTGCCACAGTGTGTATCTGACTCTATAAAACACATAAACTCAGTTCTCCCTATGGCACTGTGAATAATTTCAATAACAAAAACTGAGATGAATGTTGCAGCGTACATTTAATTTCCACTTTGGCTTTGCATTCAAGATCAGTCTTACCTGAGAGTGCAACATTACATCTTTGTTTAATTTAATTATATGTTCATTAGATTTTGTTTGTAAGGCACGTTTTGCTTC